>NC_091194.1:24942741-25145241 GCF_040958095.1 Procambarus clarkii
CACGTATTCGCAGTTTGAAATTACGACTTTTTTAACCCAACATATGCGAAGTACTGAAAGCGGCGTTTGCTCATTTGTCCCAAACCTCCCTACGGTTTTCAAAATATTCCAAACATCCCAATTTCGAGGCTTGAGCCATATTTTCCAGCCAAATTCTGGCTCTCTGCATGTATTCGCTGTTTGAAATTAGGAGTTTTTATACCCAACATATGCCAAGTACTGAAAGAGGCAGTGAGTCACATTTTGCACAAACTCCAATGCAGTTTAAAAAATAATCCAAACATCCCAATTTCGAGGCATGAGACATATTTTCGAGCCAAATTCTGGCTCTCTCCACGTATTCGCAGTTTGAAATTACGACTTTTTTATACCCATCATATGCGAAGTACTGAATGCGGCGTTTGGTCACATTTGTCCCAAACCTCCCTGCGGTTTTCAAAATATTCCAAACATCCCAATTTCGAGGCCTGAGCCATATTTTGGAGCCAAATTCAGGCTCACTGCACGTATTAGCAGTTTGATATTACGACTTTTCATACCCAACATATGCCAAGTACTGAAAGCGGCAGTGAGTCACATTTTGCACAAACTCCAATGCAGTTTTCAAAATAATCCAAACATCCCAATTTCGAGGCCTGAGCCATATTTTCGAGCCAAATTCTGGCTCTTTGCATGTATTCGTAGTATGAAAATACGACTTTTTATACCCAACATATGCCATGTACTGAAAGCGGCAGTGAGTCACATTTTGCACAAACTCCAATGCAGTTTAAAAAATAATCCAAACATCCCAATTTCGAGGCCTGAGACATATTTTTGAGCCAAATTCTGGCTCTCTCCACGTATTTGCAGTTTGAAATTACGACTTTTTTATACCCAACATATGCGAAGTACTGAAAGCGGCGTTTGGGCACATTTGTCCCAAACCTCCCTGCGGTTTTCAAAATATTCCAAACATCCCAATTTTGAGGCCTGAGCCATATTTTGGAGCCAAATTCAGGCTCGCTGTACGTATTAGCAGTTTGAAATTGCGACTTTTCATACCCAACATATGCCAAGTACTGAAAGCGGCATTTGGTCACATTTGTCCCAAACCCCCCTGCAGTTTTCAAAATATCCTAAACATCCCAATTTCGAGGCCTGAGCCATATTTTGAAGGCAAATTCTGGCTCTATGTACGTATTCGCAGTTTGAAATTACGACTTTTTATACCCAACATATACCAAGTCCTAAAAGCGGCAGTGAGTCACATTTTTCACAAACTCCCTGCAGTTTTTAAAATATCGTAAATATCCCAATTTTGAGGCCTGAGCCATATTTTTGAGCCAAAATCTGGCTCTCTGCACGTATTTGCTCTTTGAAATTACGAATTTTTATACCCAACATATGCCAAGTACTGAAAGCGGCAGTGAGTCACATTTTGCACAAACTCCAATGCAGTTTTCAAAATAATCTAAACATCCCAATTTCGAGTCCTGAGCCATATTTTCGAGCCAAATTCTGGCTCTTTGCACGTATTCGTAGTTTGAAAATACGACTTTTTATACACAACATATGCCAAGTACTGAATGCGGCAGTGAGTCACATTTTGCACAAAGTCCCCTGCAGTTTTCAAAATATCCCAAATATCCCAATTTCGAGGCCTTGCCATATTTTGGAGCCAAATTCTTGCTCTCTGCACGTATTCGCAGCTTGGAATTACGACTTTTTTATACCCAACATATGCCAAGTACTGAAAGCGGAAGTGAGTCACATTTTGCACAAAGTCCCCTGCAGTTTTCAAAATATCCCAAATATCCCAATTTCGAGGCCTGAGCCATATTTTCCAGCCAAATTCTGGCTCTCTGCATGTATTCGCTGTTTGAAATTAAGACTTTTTATACCCAACATATGCCAAGTACTGAAAGCGGCATTTGGTAACATTTGTCCCAATCCCCCCTTCAATTTTCAAAATATCCCAAACATCTCAATTTCGAGGCCAGAGCCATATTTTGGAGCCAAATTCTGGCTCTTTGCACGTATTCGCTGTTTGAAATTACGATTTTTTATACTCAACATATGCCAAGTACTGAGAGCGGCATTGAGTCACATTTTGCACAAACTCCCCTGCAGTTTTCAAAATATCCTAAATATCCCAATATTGAGGCCTGAGCCATATTTTGGAGCCAAATTCTGGCTCTCTGCACGTATTTGCTGTTTGAAATTACGAATTTTATACCCAACATATGCCAAGTACTGAAAGCGGCAGTGAGTCACATTTTGCACAAACTCCAATGCAGTTTAAAAAATAATCCAAACATCCCAATTTCGAGGCCTGAGACATATTTTCGAGCCAAATTCTGGCTCTCTGCACGTATTCGCAGTTTGAAATTACGACTTTTTTATACCCAACATATGCGAAGTAGTGAAAGTAGCTTTTGGTCACATTTGTCCCAAACCTCCCTGCGGTTTTCAAAATATTTCAAACATCCCAATTTCGAGGCCTGAGCCATATTTTGGAGTCAAATTCAGGCTCACTGCACGTATTAGCAGTTTGAAATTACGACTTTTCATACCCAACATATGCCAAGTACTGAAAGCGGCGTTTGGTCACATTTGTCCCAAACCCCCTGCAGTTTTCAAAATATCCCAAACATCCCAATTTCGGGGCCTGAGCCATATTTTGAAGGCAAATTCTGACTCTATGTACGTATTCGCAGTTTGAAATTACGACTTTTTATACCCAACATATACCAAGTTTTGAATGCGGCAGTGAGTCACATTTTTCGCAAACTCCCCTGCAGTTTTCAAAATATCCTAAATATTCCAATTTTGAGGCCTGAGCCATATTTTGGACCCAAATTCTGGCTCTCTGCACGTATTTGCTGTTTGAAATTATGACTTTTATACCCAACATATGCCAAGTACAGAAAGCGGCAGTGAGTCACATTTTGCACAAACTCCAATGCAGTTTAAAAAATAATCCAAACATCCCAATTTCGAGGCCTGAGACATATTTTCGAGCCAAATTATGGCTATCTGCACGTATTCGCAGTTTGAAATTACGACTTTTTTATACCCAACATATGCGAAGTACTGAAAGCGGCGTTTGCTCACATTTGTCCCAAACCTCCCTGCGGTTTTCAAAATATTCCAAACATCCCAATTTCGAGGCTTGAGCCATATTTTCCAGCCAAATTCTGGCTCTCTGCATGTATTCGCTGTTTGAAATTAGGAGTTTTTATACCCAACATATGCCAAGTACTGAAAGAGGCAGTGAGTCACATTTTGCACAAACTCCAATGCAGTTTAAAAAATAATCCAAACATCCCAATTTCGAGGCATGAGACATATTTCGAGCCAAATTCTGGCTCTCTCCACGTATTCGCAGTTTGAAATTACGACTTTTTTATACCCATCATATGCGAAGTACTGAATGCGGCGTTTGGTCACATTTGTCCCAAACCTCCCTGCGGTTTTCAAAATATTCCAAACATCCCAATTTCGAGGCCTGAGCCATATTTTGGAGCCAAATTCAGGCTCACTGCACGTATTAGCAGTTTGATATTACGACTTTTCATACCCAACATATGCCAAGTACTGAAAGCGGCAGTGAGTCACATTTTGCACAAACTCCAATGCAGTTTTCAAAATAATCCAAACATCCCAATTTCGAGGCCTGAGCCATATTTTCGAGCCAAATTCTGGCTCTTTGCATGTATTCGTAGTATGAAAATACGACTTTTTATACCCAACATATGCCATGTACTGAAAGCGGCAGTGAGTCACATTTTGCACAAACTCCAATGCAGTTTAAAAAATAATCCAAACATCCCAATTTCGAGGCCTGAGACATATTTTTGAGCCAAATTCTGGCTCTCTCCACGTATTTGCAGTTTGAAATTACGACTTTTTTATACCCAACATATGCGAAGTACTGAAAGCGGCGTTTGGGCACATTTGTCCCAAACCTCCCTGCGGTTTTCAAAATATTCCAAACATCCCAATTTTGAGGCCTGAGCCATATTTTGGAGCCAAATTCAGGCTCGCTGTACGTATTAGCAGTTTGAAATTGCGACTTTTCATACCCAACATATGCCAAGTACTGAAAGCGGCATTTGGTCACATTTGTCCCAAACCCCCTGCAGTTTTCAAAATATCCTAAACATCCCAATTTCGAGGGCTGAGCCATATTTTGAAGGCAAATTCTGGCTCTATGTACGTATTCGCAGTTTGAAATTACGACTTTTTATACCCAACATATACCAAGTCCTAAAAGCAGCAGTGAGTCACATTTTTCACAAACTCCTCTGCAGTTTTCAAAATATCCTAAATATCCCAATTTTGAGGCCTGAGCCATATTTTTGAGCCAAATTCTGGCTCTCTGCACGTATTTGCTCTTTGAAATTACGACTTTTTATACCCAACATATGCCAAGTACTGAAAGCGGCAGTGAGTCACCTTTTGCACAAAGTCCCCTGCAGTTTTCAAAAAATCTCAAACATCCCCATTTCGAGGCCTGAGCCATATTTTCCAGCCAAATTCTGGCTCTCTGCATGTATTCGCTGTTTGAAATTAAGACTTTTTATACCCAACATATGCCAAGTACTGAAAGCGGCATTTGGTAACATTTGTCCCAATCCCCCCTTCAATTTTCAAAATATCCCAAACATCCCAATTTCGAGGCCTGAGCCATATTTTGGAGCCAAATTCTGGCTCTTTGCACGTATTCGCTGTTTGAAATTACGATTCTTTATACTCAACATATGCCAAGTACTGAAAGCGGCATTGAGTCACATTTTGCACAAACTCCCCTGCAGTCTTCAAAATATCCTAAATATCCCAATTTTGAGGCCTGAGCCATATTTTGGAGCCAAATTCTGGCTCTCTGCACGTTTTTGCTGTTTGAAATTACGAATTTTATACCCAACATATGCCAAGTACTGAAAGCGGCAGTGAGTCACATTTTGCACAAACTCCAATGCAGTTTAAAAAATAATCCAAAAATCCCAATTTCGAGGCCTGAGACATATTTTCGAGCCAAATTCTGGCTCTCTGCACGTATTCGCAGTTTGAAATTACGACTTTTTTATACCCAACTTATGCGAAGTAGTGAAAGCGGCTTTTGGTCACATTTGTCCCAAACCTCCCTGCGGTTTTCAAAATATTCCAAACATCCCAATTTCGAGGCCTGAGCCTTATTTTGGAGCCAAATTCAGGCTCACTGCACGTATTAGCAGTTTGAAATTACGACTTTTCATACCCAACATATGCCAAGTACTGAAAGCGGCGTCTGGTCACATTTGTCCCAAACCCCCTGCAGTTTTCAAAATATCCCAAACATCCCAATTTCGGGGCCTGAGCCATATTTTGAAGGCAAGTTCTGACTCTATGTACGTATTCGCAGTTTGAAATTACGACTTTTTATACCCAACATATACCAAGTCCTGAATGTGGCAGTGAGTCACATTTTTCGCAACCTCCCCTGCAGTTTTCAAAATATCCTAAATATTCCAATTTTGAGGCCTGAGCCATATTTTGGACCCAAATTCTGGCTCTCTGCACGTATTTGCTGTTTGAAATTACGACTTTTATACCCAACATATGCCAAGTACTGAAAGCGGCGTTTGGGCACATTTGTCCCAAACCTCCCTGCGGTTTTCAAAATATTCCAAACATCCCAATTTTGAGGCCTGAGCCATATTTTGGAGCCAAATTCAGGCTCGCTGTACGTATTAGCAGTTTGAAATTGCGACTTTTCATACCCAACATATGCCAAGTACTGAAAGCGGCGTTTGGTCACATTTGTCCCAAACCCCCTGCAGTTTTCAAAATATCCCAAACATCCCAATTTCGGGGCCTGAGCCATATTTTGAAGGCAAATTCTGACTCTATGTACGTATTCGCAGTTTGAAATTCCGACTTTTTATACCCAACATAAACCAAGTTTTGAATGCGGCAGTGAGTCACATTTTTCGCAAACTCCCCTGCAGTTTTCAAAATATCCTAAATATTCCAATTTTGAGGCCTGAGCCATATTTTGGACCCAAATTCTGGCTCTCTGCACGTATTTGCTGTTTGAAATTATGACTTTTATACCCAACATATGCCAAGTACAGAAAGCGGCAGTGAGCCACATTTTGCACAAACTCCAATGCAGTTTAAAAAATAATCCAAACATCCCAATTTCGAGGCCTGAGACATATTTTCGAGCCAAATTATGGCTATCTGCACGTATTCGCAGTTTGAAATTACGACTTTTTTATACCCAACATATGCGAAGTACTGAAAGCGGCGTTTGCTCACATTTGTCCCAAACCTCCCTGCGGTTTTCAAAATATTCCAAACATCCCAATTTCGAGGCTTGAGCCATATTTTCCAGCCAAATTCTGGCTCTCTGCATGTATTCGCTGTTTGAAATTAAGAGTTTTTATACCCAACATATGCCAAGTACTGAAAGAGGCAGTGAGTCACATTTTGCACAAACTCCAATGCAGTTTAAAAAATAATCCAAACATCCCAATTTCGAGGCAAGAGACATATTTTCGAGCCAAATTCTGGCTCTCTCCACGTATTCGCAGTTTGAAATTACGACTTTTTTATACCCATCATATGCGAAGTACTGAATGCGGCGTTTGGTCACATTTGTCCCAAACCTCCCTGCGGTTTTCAAAATATTCCAAACATCCCAATTTCGAGGCCTGAGCCATATTTTGGAGCCAAATTCAGGCTCACTGCACGTATTAGCAGTTTGATATTACGACTTTTCATACCCAACAAATGCCAAGTACTGAAAGCGGCAGTGAGTCACATTTTGCACAAACTCCAATGCAGTTTTCAAAATAATCCAAACATCCCAATTTCGAGGCCTGAGCCATATTTTCGAGCCAAATTCTGGCTCTTTGCATGTATTCGTAGTATGAAAATACGACTTTTTATACCCAACATATGCCATGTACTGAAAGCGGCCGTGAGTCACATTTTGCACAAACTCCAATGCAGTTTAAAAAATAATCCAAACATCCCAATTTCGAGGCCTGAGACATATTTTTGAGCCAAATTCTGGCTCTCTCCACGTATTTGCAGTTTGAAATTACGACTTTTTTATACCCAACATATGCGAAGTACTGAAAGCGGCGTTTGGGCACATTTGTCCCAAACCTCCCTGCGGTTTTCAAAATATTCCAAACATCCCAATTTTGAGGCCTGAGCCATATTTTGGAGCCAAATTCAGGCTCGCTGTACGTATTAGCAGTTTGAAATTGCGACTTTTCATACCCAACATATGCCAAGTACTGAAAGCGGCATTTGGTCACATTTGTCCCAAACCCCCCTGCAGTTTTCAAAATATCCTAAACATCCCAATTTCGAGGCCTGAGCCATATTTTGAAGGCAAATTCTGGCTCTATGTACGTATTCGCAGTTTGAAATTACGACTTTTTATACCCAACATATACCAAGTCCAAAAAGCGGCAGTGAGTCACATTTTTCACAAACTCCTCTGCAGTTTTCAAAATATCCTAAATATCCCAATTTTGAGGCCTGAGCCATATTTTTGAGCCAAATTCTGGCTCTCTGCACGTATTTGCTCTTTGAAATTACGACTTTTTATACCCAACATATGCCAAGTACTGAAAGCGGCAGTGAGTCACATTTTGCACAAAGTCCCCTGCAGTTTTCAAAAAATCTCAAACATCCCCATTTCGAGGCCTGAGCCATATTTTCCAGCCAAATTCTGGCTCTCTGCATGTATTCGCTGTTTGAAATTAAGACTTTTTATACCCAACATATGCCAAGTACTGAAAGCGGCATTTGGTAACATTTGTCCCAATCCCCCCTTCAATTTTCAAAATATCCCAAACATCCCAATTTCGAGGCCTGAGCCATATTTTGGAGCCAAATTCTGGCTCTTTGCACGTATTCGCTGTTTGAAATTACGATTCTTTATACTCAACATATGCCAAGTACTGAAAGCGGCATTGAGTCACATTTTGCACAAACTCCCCTGCAGTCTTCAAAATATCCTAAATATCCCAATTTTGAGGCCTGAGCCATATTTTGGAGCCAAATTCTGGCTCTCTGCACGTTTTTGCTGTTTGAAATTACGAATTTTATACCCAACATATGCCAAGTACTGAAAGCGGCAGTGAGTCACATTTTGCACAAACTCCAATGCAGTTTAAAAAATAATCCAAAAATCCCAATTTCGAGGCCTGAGACATATTTTCGAGCCAAATTCTGGCTCTCTGCACGTATTCGCAGTTTGAAATTACGACTTTTTTATACCCAACTTATGCGAAGTAGTGAAAGCGGCTTTTGGTCACATTTGTCCCAAACCTCCCTGCGGTTTTCAAAATATTCCAAACATCCCAATTTCGAGGCCTGAGCCTTATTTTGGAGCCAAATTCAGGCTCACTGCACGTATTAGCAGTTTGAAATTACGACTTTTCATACCCAACATATGCCAAGTACTGAAAGCGGCGTCTGGTCACATTTGTCCCAAACCCCCCTGCAGTTTTCAAAATATCCCAAACATCCCAATTTCGGGGCCTGAGCCATATTTTGAAGGCAAGTTCTGACTCTATGTACGTATTCGCAGTTTGAAATTACGACTTTTTATACCCAACATATACCAAGTCCTGAATGTGGCAGTGAGTCACATTTTTCGCAACCTCCCCTGCAGTTTTCAAAATATCCTAAATATTCCAATTTTGAGGCCTGAGCCATATTTTGGACCCAAATTCTGGCTCTCTGCACGTATTTGCTGTTTGAAATTACGACTTTTATACCCAACATATGCCAAGTACTGAAAGCGGCAGTGAGTCACATTTTGCACAAACTCCAATGCAGTTTAAAAAATAATCCAAACATCCCAATTTCGAGGCCTGAGACATATTTTCGAGCCAAATTATGGCTATCTGCACGTATTCGCAGTTTGAAATTACGACTTTTTATACCCAACATATGCGAAGTACTGAAAGCGGCGTTTGCTCACATTTGTCCCAAACCTCCCTGCGGTTTTCAAAATATTCCAAACATCCCAATTTCGAGGCTTGAGCCATATTTTCCAGCCAAATTCTGGCTCTCTGCATGTATTCGCTGTTTGAAATTAAGAGTTTTTATACCCAACATATGCCAAGTACTGAAAGAGGCAGTGAGTCACATTTGCACAAACTCCAATGCAGTTTAAAAAATAATCCAAACATCCCAATTTCGAGGCAAGAGACATATTTTCGAGCCAAATTCTGGCTCTCTCCACGTATTCGCAGTTTGAAATTACAACTTTTTTATACCCATCATATGCGAAGTACTGAATGCGGCGTTTGGTCACATTTGTCCCAAACCTCCCTGCGGTTTTCAAAATATTCCAAACATCCCAATTTCGAGGCCTGAGCCATATTTTGGAGCCAAATTCAGGCTCACTGCACGTATTAGCAGTTTGATATTACGACTTTTCATACCCAACATATGCCAAGTACTGAAAGCGGCAGTGAGTCACATTTTGCACAAACTCCAATGCAGTTTTCAAAATAATCCAAACATCCCAATTTCGAGGCCTGAGCCATATTTTCGAGCCAAATTCTGGCTCTTTGCATGTATTCGTAGTATGAAAATACGACTTTTTATACCCAACATATGCCATGTACTGAAAGCGGCCGTGAGTCACATTTTGCACAAACTCCAATGCAGTTTAAAAAATAATCCAAACATCCCAATTTCGAGGCCTGAGACATATTTTTGAGCCAAATTCTGGCTCTCTCCACGTATTTGCAGTTTGAAATTACGACTTTTTTATACCCAACATATGCGAAGTACTGAAAGCGGCGTTTGGGCACATTTGTCCCAAACCTCCCTGCGGTTTTCAAAATATTCCAAACAACCCAATTTTGAGGCCTGAGCCATATTTTGGAGCCAAATTCAGGCTCGCTGTACGTATTAGCAGTTTGAAATTGCGACTTTTCATACCCAACATATGCCAAGTACTGAAAGCGGCATTTGGTCACATTTGTCCCAAACCCCCCTGCAGTTTTCAAAATATCCTAAACATCCCAATTTCGAGGCCTGAGCCATATTTTGAAGGCAAATTCTGGCTCTATGTACGTATTCGCAGTTTGAAATTACGACTTTTTATACCCAACATATACCAAGTCCAAAAAGCGGCAGTGAGTCACATTTTTCACAAACTCCTCTGCAGTTTTCAAAATATCCTAAATATCCCAATTTTGAGGCCTGAGCCATATTTTTGAGCCAAATTCTGGCTCTCTGCACGTATTTGCTCTTTGAAATTACGACTTTTTATACCCAACATATGCCAAGTACTGAAAGCGGCAGTGAGTCACATTTTGCACAAAGTCCCCTGCAGTTTTCAAAAAATCTCAAACATCCCCATTTCGAGGCCTGAGCCATATTTTCCAGCCAAATTCTGGCTCTCTGCATGTATTCGCTGTTTGAAATTAAGATTTTTTATACCCAACATATGCCAAGTACTGAAAGCGGCATTTGGTAACATTTGTCCCAATCCCCCCTTCAATTTTCAAAATATCCCAAACATCCCAATTTCGAGGCCTGAGCCATATTTTGGAGCCAAATTCTGGCTCTTTGCACGTATTCGCTGTTTGAAATTACGATTCTTTATACTCAACATATGCCAAGTACTGAAAGCGGCATTGAGTCACATTTTGCACAAACTCCCCTGCAGTCTTCAAAATATCCTAAATATCCCAATTTTGAGGCCTGAGCCATATTTTGGAGCCAAATTCTGGCTCTCTGCACGTTTTTGCTGTTTGAAATTACGAATTTTATACCCAACATATGCCAAGTACTGAAAGCGGCAGTGAGTCACATTTTGCACAAACTCCAATGCAGTTTAAAAAATAATCCAAAAATCCCAATTTCGAGGCCTGAGACATATTTTCGAGCCAAATTCTGGCTCTCTGCACGTATTCGCAGTTTGAAATTACGACTTTTTTATACCCAACTTATGCGAAGTAGTGAAAGCGGCTTTTGGTCACATTTGTCCCAAACCTCCCTGCGGTTTTCAAAATATTCCAAACATCCCAATTTCGAGGCCTGAGCCTTATTTTGGAGCCAAATTCAGGCTCACTGCACGTATTAGCAGTTTGATATTACGACTTTTCATACCCAACATATGCCAAGTACTGTAAGCGGCGTTTGGTCACATTTGTCCCAAACCTCCCTGCGGTTTTCAAAATATTCCAAACATCCCAATTTCGAGGCTTGAGCCATATTTTCCAGCCAAATTCTGGCTCTCTGCATGTATTCGCTGTTTGAAATTAAGACTTTTTATACCCAACATAAGCCATGTACTGAAAGCGGCATTTGGTCACATTTGTCCCAATCCCCCCTGTAATTTTTAAAATATCCCAAACATCCCAATTTCGAGGCCTGAGCCATATTTTGGAGCCAAATTCTGGCTCTTTGCACGTATTCGCTGTTTGAAATTACGATTTTTTATACCCAACATATGCCAGGAACTGAAAGCTGCATTGAGTCACATTTGTCCCAAACCCCCTGCAGTTTTCAAAATATCCTAAACATCCCAATTTCGGGGCCTGAGCCATATTTTGAAGGCAAATTCTGACTCTATGTACTTATTCGCAGTTTGAAATTACGACTTTTTATACCCAACATATACCAAGTTTTGAATGCGGCAGTGAGTCACATTTTTCGCAAACTCCCCTGCAGTTTTCAAAATATCCTAAATATTCCAATTTTGAGGCCTGAGCCATATTTTGGACCCTAATTCTGGCTCTCTGCACGTATTTGCTGTTTGAAATTATGACTTTTATACCCAACATATGCCAAGTACAGAAAGCGGCTGTGAGTCACATTTTGCACAAACTCCAATGCAGTTTAAAAAATAATCCAAACATCCCAATTTCGAGGCCTGAGACATATTTTCGAGCCAAATTATGGCTATCTGCACGTATTCGCAGTTTGAAAAACCGACTTTTTTATACCCAACATATGCGAAGTACTGAAAGCGGCGTTTGCTCACATTTGTCCCAAACCTCCCTGCGGTTTTCAAAATATTCCAAACATCCCAATTTCGAGGCTTGAGCCATATTTTCCAGCCAAATTCTGGCTCTCTGCATGTATTCGCTGTTTGAAATTAAGAGTTTTTATACCCAACATATGCCAAGTACTGAAAGAGGCAGTGAGTCACATTTTGCACAAACTCCAATGCAGTTTAAAAAATAATCCAAACATCCCAATTTCGAGGCATGAGACATATTTTCGAGCCAAATTCTGGCTCTCTCCACGAATTCGCAGTTTGAAATTACGACTTTTTTATACCCATCATATGCGAAGTACTGAATGCGGCGTTTGGTCACATTTGTCCCAAACCTCCCTGCGGTTTTCAAAATATTCCAAACATCCCAATTTCGAGGCCTGAGCCATATTTTGGAGCCAAATTCAGGCTCACTGCACGTATTAGCAGTTTGATATTACGACTTTTCATACCCAACATATGCCAAGTACTGAAAGCGGCAGTGAGTCACATTTTGCACAAACTCCAATGCAGTTTAAAAAATAATCCAAACATCCCAATTTCGAGGCCTGAGACATATTTTTGAGCCAAATTCTGGCTCTCTCCACGTATTTGCAGTTGGAAATTACGACTTTTTTATACCCAACATATGCAAAGTACTGAAAGCGGCGTTTGGGCACATTTGTCCCAAACCTCCCTGCGGTTTTCAAAATATTCCAAACATCCCAATTTTGAGGCCTGAGCCATATTTTTGAGCCAAATTCTGGCTCTCTGCACGTATTTGCTCTTTGAAATTATGACTTTTTATACCCAACATATGCCAAGTACTGAAACCGGCAGTGAGTCACATTTTGCACAAAGTCCCCTGCAGTTTTCAAAAAATCTCAAACATCCCCATTTCGAGGCCTGAGCCATATTTTTCAGCCAAATTCTGGCTCTCTGCATATATTCGCTGTTTGAAATTAAGACTTTTTATACCCAACATATGCCAAGTACTGAAAGCGGCATTTGGTAACATTTCTCCCAATCCCCCTTCAATTTTCAAAATATCCCAAACATCCCAATTTCGAGGCCTGAGCCATATTTTGGAGCCAAATTCTGGCTCTTTGCACGTATTCGCTGTTTGAAATTACGATTCTTTATACTCAACATATGCCAAGTACTGAAAGCGGCATTGAGTCACATTTTGCACAAACTCCCCTGCAGTCTTCAAAATATCCTAAATATCCCAATTTTGAGGCCTGAGCCATATTTTGGAGCCAAATTCTGGCTCTCTGCACGTATTTGCTGTTTGAAATTACGAATTTTATACCCAACATATGCCAAGTACTGAAAGCGGCAGTGAGTCACATTTTGCACAAACTCCAATGCAGTTTAAAAAATAATCCAAACATCCCAATTTCGAGGCCTGAGACATATTTTCGAGCCAAATTCTGGCTCTCTGCACGTATTCGCAGTTTGAAATTACGACTTTTTTATACCCAACTTATGCGAAGTAGTGAAAGCGGCTTTTTGGTCACATTTGTCCCAAACCTCCCTGCGGTTTTCAAAATATTCCAAACATCCCAATTTCGAGGCCTGAGCCTTATTTTGGAGCCAAATTCAGGCTCACTGCACGTATTAGCAGTTTGAAATTACGACTTTTCATACCCAACATATGCCAAGTACTGAAAGCGGTGTTTGGTCACATTTGTCCCAAACCCCCCTGCAGTTTTAAAAATATCCCAAACATCCCAATTTCGGGGCCTGAGCCATATTTTGAAGGCAAGTTCTGACTCTATGTACGTATTCGCAGTTTGAAATTACGACTTTTTATACCCAACATATACCAAGTCCTGAATGTGGCAGTGAGTCACATTTTTCGCAACCTCCCCTGCAGTTTTCAAAATATCCTAAATATTCCAATTTTGAGGCCTGAGCCATATTTTGGACCCAAATTCTGGCTCTCTGCACGTATTTGCTGTTTGAAATTACGACTATTATACCCAACATATGCCAAGTACTGAAAGCGGCACTGAGTCACATTTTGCACAAACTCCAATGCAGTTTAAAAAATAATCCAAACATCCCAATTTCGAGGCCTGAGACATATTTTCGAGCCAAATTATGGCTATCTGCACGTATTCGCAGTTTGAAATTACGAATTTTTTATACCCAACATATGCGAAGTACTGAAAGCGGCGTTTGCTCACATTTGTCCCAAACCTCCCTGCGGTTTTCAAAATATTCCAAACATCCCAATTTCGAGGCTTGAGCCATATTTTCCAGCCAAATTCTGGCTCTCTGCATGTATTCGCTGTTTGAAATTAGAACTTTTTATACCCAACATATGCCAAGTACTGAAAGCGGCAGTGAGTAACATTTTGCACAAACTCCAATGCAGTTTAAAAAATAATCCAAACATCCCAATTTCGAGGCATGAGACATATTTTCGAGCCAAATTCTGGCTCTCTCCACGTATTCGCAGTTTGAAATTACGACTTTTTTATACCCATCATATGCGAAGTACTGAATGCGGCGTTTGGTCACATTTGTCCCAAACCTCCCTGCGGTTTTCAAAATATTCCAAACATCCCAATTTCGAGGCCTGAGCCATATTTTGGAGCCAAATTCAGGCTCACTGCACGTATTAGCAGTTTGATATTACGACTTTTCATACCCAACATATGCCAAGTACTGTAAGCGGCGTTTGGTCACATTTGTCCCAAACCTCCCTGCGGTTTTCAAAATATTCCAAACATCCCAATTTCGAGGCTTGAGCCATATTTTCCAGCCAAATTCTGGCTCTCTGCATGTATTCGCTGTTTGAAATTAAGACTTTTTATACCCAACATATGCCAAGTACTGAAAGCGGCATTTGGTCACATTTGTCCCAATCCCCCCTGTAATTTTTAAAATATCCCAAACATCCCAATTTCGAGGCCTGAGCCATTTTGAAGGCAAATTCTGGCTCTATGTACGTATTCGCAGTTTGAAATTACGACTTTTTATACCCAACATATACCAAGTCCTAAAAGCGGCAGTGAGTCACATTTTTCACAAACTCCCCTGCAGTTTTCAAAATATCCTAAATATCCTAATTTTGAGGCCTGAGCCATATTTTTGAGCGAAAATCTGGCTCTCTGCACGTATTTGCTCTTTGAAATTACGACTTTTTATACCCAACATATGCCAAGTACTGAAAGTGGCAGTGAGTCACATTTTGCACAAACTCCAATGCAGTTTTCAAAATAATCCAAACATCCCAATTTCGAGGCCTGAGCCATATTTTCGAGCCAAATTCTGGCTCTTTGCACGTATTCGTAGTTTGAAAATACGACTTTTTATACCCAACATACGCCAAGTACTGAAAGCGGCAGTGAGTCACATTTTGCACAAAGTCCCCTGCAGTTTTCAAAATATCCCAAACATCCCAATTTCGAGGCCTGAGCCATATTTTCCAGCCAAATTCTGGCTCTCTGCATGTATTCGCTGTTTGAAATTACGATTCTTTATACTCAACATATGCCAAGTACTGAAAGCGGCATTGAGTCACATTTTGCACAAACTCCCCTGCAGTCTTCAAAATATCCTAAATATCCCAATTTTGAGGCCTGAGCCATATTTTGGAGCCAAATTCTGGCTCTCTGCACGTTTTTGCTGTTTGAAATTACGAATTTTATACCCAACATATGCCAAGTACTGAAAGCGGCAGTGAGTCACATTTTGCACAAACTCCAATGCAGTTTAAAAAATAATCCAAAAATCCCAATTTCGAGGCCTGAGACATATTTTCGAGCCAAATTCTGGCTCTCTGCACGTATTCGCAGTTTGAAATTACGACTTTTTTATACCCAACTTATGCGAAGTAGTGAAAGCGGCTTTTGGTCACATTTGTCCCAAACCTCCCTGCGGTTTTCAAAATATTCCAAACATCCCAATTTCGAGGCTTGAGCCATATTTTCCAGCCAAATTCTGGCTCTCTGCATGTATTCGCTGTTTGAAATTAAGACTTTTTATACCCAACATAAGCCATGTACTGAAAGCGGCATTTGGTCACATTTGTCCCAATCCCCCCTGTAATTTTTAAAATATCCCAAACATCCCAATTTCGAGGCCTGAGCCATATTTTGGAGCCAAATTCTGGCTCTTTGCACGTATTCGCTGTTTGAAATTACGATTTTTTATACCCAACATATGCCAGGAACTGAAAGCGGCATTGAGTCACATTTGTCCCAAACCCCCCTGCAGTTTTCAAAATATCCTAAACATCCCAATTTCGGGGCCTGAGCCATATTTTGAAGGCAAATTTTGACTCTATGTACTTATTCGCAGTTTGAAATTACGACTTTTTATACCCAACATATACCAAGTTTTGAATGCGGCAGTGAGTCACATTTTTCGCAAACTCCCCTGCAGTTTTCAAAATATCCTAAATATTCCAATTTTGAGGCCTGAGCCATATTTTGGACCCTAATTCTGGCTCTCTGCACGTATTTGCTGTTTGAAATTATGACTTTTATACCCAACATATGCCAAGTACAGAAAGCGGCTGTGAGTCACATTTTGCACAAACTCCAATGCAGTTTAAAAAATAATCCAAACATCCCAATTTCGAGGCCTGAGACATATTTTCGAGCCAAATTATGGCTATCTGCACGTATTCGCAGTTTGAAAAACCGACTTTTTTATACCCAACATATGCGAAGTACTGAAAGCGGCGTTTGCTCACATTTGTCCCAAACCTCCCTGCGGTTTTCAAAATATTCCAAACATCCCAATTTCGAGGCTTGAGCCATATTTTCCAGCCAAATTCTGGCTCTCTGCATGTATTCGCTGTTTGAAATTAAGAGTTTTTATACCCAACATATGCCAAGTACTGAAAGAGGCAGTGAGTCACATTTTGCACAAACTCCAATGCAGTTTAAAAAATAATCCAAACATCCCAATTTCGAGGCATGAGACATATTTTCGAGCCAAATTCTGGCTCTCTCCACGAATTCGCAGTTTGAAATTACGACTTTTTTATACCCATCATATGCGAAGTACTGAATGCGGCGTTTGGTCACATTTGTCCCAAACCTCCCTGCGGTTTTCAAAATATTCCAAACATCCCAATTTCGAGGCCTGAGCCATATTTTGGAGCCAAATTCAGGCTCACTGCACGTATTAGCAGTTTGATATTACGACTTTTCATACCCAACATATGCCAAGTACTGAAAGCGGCAGTGAGTCACATTTTGCACAAACTCCAATGCAGTTTAAAAAATAATCCAAACATCCCAATTTCGAGGCCTGAGACATATTTTTGAGCCAAATTCTGGCTCTCTCCACGTATTTGCAGTTGGAAATTACGACTTTTTTATACCCAACATATGCAAAGTACTGAAAGCGGCGTTTGGGCACATTTGTCCCAAACCTCCCTGCGGTTTTCAAAATATTCCAAACATCCCAATTTTGAGGCCTGAGCCATATTTTTGAGCCAAATTCTGGCTCTCTGCACGTATTTGCTCTTTGAAATTACGACTTTTTATACCCAACATATGCCAAGTACTGAAACCGGCAGTGAGTCACATTTTGCACAAAGTCCCCTGCAGTTTTCAAAAAATCTCAAACATCCCCATTTCGAGGCCTGAGCCATATTTTTCAGCCAAATTCTGGCTCTCTGCATATATTCGCTGTTTGAAATTAAGACTTTTTATACCCAACATATGCCAAGTACTGAAAGCGGCATTTGGTAACATTTCTCCCAATCCCCCCTTCAATTTTCAAAATATCCCAAACATCCCAATTTCGAGGCCTGAGCCATATTTTGGAGCCAAATTCTGGCTCTTTGCACGTATTCGCTGTTTGAAATTACGATTCTTTATACTCAACATATGCCAAGTACTGAAAGCGGCATTGAGTCACATTTTGCACAAACTCCCCTGCAGTCTTCAAAATATCCTAAATATCCCAATTTTGAGGCCTGAGCCATATTTTGGAGCCAAATTCTGGCTCTCTGCACGTATTTGCTGTTTGAAATTACGAATTTTATACCCAACATATGCCAAGTACTGAAAGCGGCAGTGAGTCACATTTTGCACAAACTCCAATGCAGTTTAAAAAATAATCCAAACATCCCAATTTCGAGGCCTGAGACATATTTTCGAGCCAAATTCTGGCTCTCTGCACGTATTCGCAGTTTGAAATTACGACTTTTTTATACCCAACTTATGCGAAGTAGTGAAAGCGGCTTTTTGGTCACATTTGTCCCAAACCTCCCTGCGGTTTTCAAAATATTCCAAACATCCCAATTTCGAGGCCTGAGCCTTATTTTGGAGCCAAATTCAGGCTCACTGCACGTATTAGCAGTTTGAAATTACGACTTTTCATACCCAACATATGCCAAGTACTGAAAGCGGTGTTTGGTCACATTTGTCCCAAACCCCCCTGCAGTTTTAAAAATATCCCAAACATCCCAATTTCGGGGCCTGAGCCATATTTTGAAGGCAAGTTCTGACTCTATGTACGTATTCGCAGTTTGAAATTACGACTTTTTATACCCAACATATACCAAGTCCTGAATGTGGCAGTGAGTCACATTTTTCGCAACCTCCCCTGCAGTTTTCAAAATATCCTAAATATTCCAATTTTGAGGCCTGAGCCATATTTTGGACCCAAATTCTGGCTCTCTGCACGTATTTGCTGTTTGAAATTACGACTATTATACCCAACATATGCCAAGTACTGAAAGCGGCAGTGAGTCACATTTTGCACAAACTCCAATGCTTTTTAAAAAATAATCCAAACATCCCAATTTCGAGGCATGAGACATATTTTCGAGCCAAATTCTGGCTCTCTCCACGTATTCGCAGTTTGAAATTACGACTTTTTTATACCCATCATATGCGAAGTACTGAATGCGGCGTTTGGTCACATTTGTCCCAAACCTCCCTGCGGTTTTCAAAATATTCCAAACATCCCAATTTCGAGGCCTGAGCCATATTTTGGAGCCAAATTCAGGCTCACTGCACGTATTAGCAGTTTGATATTACGACTTTTTATACCCAACATATGCCAAGTACTGAAAGCGGCAGTGAGTCACATTTTGCACAAACTCCAATGCAGTTTTCAAAATAATCCAAACATCCCAATTTCGAGGCCTGAGCCATATTTTCGAGCCAAATTCTGGCTCTTTGCATGTATTCGTAGCATGAAAATACGACTTTTTATACCCAACATATGCCATGTACTGAAAGCGGCAGTGAGTCACATTTTGCACAAACTCCAATGCAGTTTTCAAAATAATCCAAACATCCCAATTTCGAGGCCTGAGCCATATTTTCGAGCCAAATTCTGGCTCTCTGCACGTATTCGCAGTTTGAAATTACGAATTTTTTATACCCAACATATGCGAAGTACTGAAAGCGGCGTTTGGTCACATTTGTCCCAAACCTCCCTGCGGTTTTCAAAATATTCCAAACATCCCAATTTCGAGGCTTGAGCCATATTTTCCAGCCAAATTCTGGCTCTCTGCATGTATTCGCTGTTTGAAATTAAGACTTTTTATACCCAACATATGCCAAGTACTGAAAGCGGCATTTGGTCACATTTGTCCCAATCCCCCCTGTAATTTTTAAAATATCCCAAACATCCCAATTTCGAGGCCTGAGCCATATTATGGAGCCAAATTCTGGCTCTTTGCACGTATTCGTTGTTTGAAATTACGATTTTTTATACCCATCATATGCGAAGTACTGAATGCGGCGTTTGGTCACATTTGTCCCAAACCTCCCTGCGGTTTTCAAAATATTCCAAACATCCCAATTTCGAGGCCTGAGCCATATTTTGGAGCCAAATTCAGGCTCACTGCACGTATTAGCAGTTTGATATTACGACTTTTTATACCCAACATATGCCAAGTACTGAAAGCGGCAGTGAGTCACATTTTGCACAAACTCCAATGCAGTTTTCAAAATAATCCAAACATCCCAATTTCGAGGCCTGAGCCATATTTTCGAGCCAAATTCTGGCTCTTTGCATGTATTCGTAGCATGAAAATACGACTTTTTATACCCAACATATGCCATGTACTGAAAGCGGCAGTGAGTCACATTTTGCACAAACTCCAATGCAGTTTTCAAAATAATCCAAACATCCCAATTTCGAGGCCTGAGCCATATTTTCGAGCCAAATTCTGGCTCTCTGCACGTATTCGCAGTTTGAAATTACGAATTTTTTATACCCAACATATGCGAAGTACTGAAAGCGGCGTTTGGTCACATTTGTCCCAAACCTCCCTGCGGTTTTCAAAACATTCCAAACATCCCAATTTCGAGGCCTGAGCCATATTTTGGAGCCAAATTCAGGCTCACTGCACGTATTAGCAGTTTGATATTACGACTTTTCATACCCAACATATGCCAAGTACTGTAAGCGGCGTTTGGTCACATTTGTCCCAAACCTCCCTGCGGTTTTCAAAATATTCCAAACATCCCAATTTCGAGGCTTGAGCCATATTTTCCAGCCAAATTCTGGCTCTCTGCATGTATTCGCTGTTTGAAATTAAGACTTTTTATACCCAACATATGCCAAGTACTGAAAGCGGCATTTGGTCACATTTGTCCCAATCCCCCCTGTAATTTTTAAAATATCCCAAACATCCCAATTTCGAGGCCTGAGCCATATTTTGGAGCCAAATTCTGGCTCTTTGCACGTATTCGCTGTTTGAAATTACGATTTTTTATACCCAACATATGCCAAGAACTGAAAGCGGCATTGAGTCACATTTGTCCTAAACCCCCCTGCAGTTTTCAAAATATCCTAAACATCCCAATTTCGAGGCCTGAGCCATATTTTGAAGGCAAATTCTGGCTCTATGTACGTATTCGCAGTTTGAAATTACGATTTATTATACTCAACATATGCCAAGTACTGAAAGCGGCATTGAGTCACATTTTGCACAAACTCCCCTGTAGTTTTCAAAATATCCTAAATATCCCAATTTTGAGGCCTGAGCCATATTTTGGAGCCAAATTCTGGCTCTCTGCACGTATTTGCTGTTTGAAATTACGAATTTTATACCCAACATATGCCAAGTACTGAAAGCGGCAGTGAGTCACATTTTGCACAAACTCCAATGCAGTTTAAAAAATAATCCAAACATCCCAATTTCGAGGCCTGAGACATATTTTCGAGCCAAATTCTGGCTCTCTGCACGTATTCGCAGTTTGAAATTACGACTTTTTTATACCCAACATATGCGAAGTAGTGAAAGCGGCTTTTGGTCACATTTGTCCCAAACTTCCCTGCGGTTTTCAAAATATTTCAAACATCCCAATTTCGAGGCCTGAGCCATATTTTGGAGTCAAATTCCGGCTCACTGCACGTATTAGCAGTTTGAAATTACGACTTTTCATACCCAACATATGCCAAGTACTGAAAGCGGCGTTTGGTCACATTTGTCCCAAACCCCCCTGCAGTTTTCAAAATATCCAAAACATCCCAATTTCGGGGCCTGAGCCATATTTTGAAGGCAAATTCTGACTCTATGTACGTATTCGCAGTTTGAAATTACGACTTTTTATACCCAACATATACCAAGTTTTGAATGCGGCAGTGAGTGACATTTTTCGCAAACTCCCCTGCAGTTTTCAAAATATCCTAAATATTCCAATTTTGAGGCCTGAGCCATATTTTGGACCCAAATTCTGGCTCTCTGCACGTATTTGCTGTTTGAAATTACGACTTTTATACCCAACATATGCCAAGTACAGAAAGCGGCAGTGAGTCACATTTTGCACAAACTCCAATGCAATTTAAAAAATAATCCAAACATCCCTATTTCGAGGCCTGAGACATATTTTCGAGCCAAATTATGGCTATCTGCACGTATTCGCAGTTTGAAATTACGACTTTTTTATACCCAACATATGCGAAGTACTGAAAGCAGCGTTTGCTCACATTTGTCCCAAACCTCCCTGCGGTTTTCAAAATATTCCAAACATCCCAATTTCGGGGCTTGAGCCATATTTTCCAGCCAAATTCTGGCTCTCTGCATGTATTCGCTGTTTGAAATTAAGACTTTTTATACCCAACATATGCCAAGTACTGAAAGCGGCAGTGAGTCACATTTTGCACAAACTCCAATGCAGTTTAAAAAATAATCCAAACATCCCAATTTCGAGGCATGAGACATATTTTCGAGCCAAATTCTGGCTCTCTCCACGTATTCGCAGTTTGAAATTACGACTTTTTTATACCCATCATATGCAAAGTACTGAATGCGGCGTTTGGTCACATTTGTCCCAAACCTCCCTGCGGTTTTCAAAATATTCCAAACATCCCAATTTCGAGGCCTGAGCCATATTTTGGAGCCAAATTCAGGCTCACTGCACGTATTAGCAGTTTGATATTACGACTTTTCATACCCAACATATGCCAAGTACTGAAAGCGGCAGTGAGTCACATTTTGCACAAACTCCAATGCAGTTTTCAAAATAATCCAAACATCCCAATTTCGAGGCCTGAGCCATATTTTCGAGCCAAATTCTGGCTCTTTGCATGTATTCGTAGTATGAAAATACGATTTTTTATACCCAACATATGCCATGTACTGAAAGAGGCAGTGAGTCACATTTTGCACAAACTCCAATGCAGTTTAAAAAATAATCCAAACATCCCAATTTCGAGGCCTGAGACATATTTTTGAGCCAAATTCTGGCTCTCTCCACGTATTTGCAGTTTGAAATTACGACTTTTTTATACCCAACATATGCGAAGTACTGAAAGCGGCGTTTGGGCACATTTGTCCCAAACCTCCCTGCGGTTTTCAAAATATTCCAAACATCCCAATTTTGAGGCCTGAGCCATATTTTGGAGCCAAATTCAGGCTCGCTGCACGTATTAGCAGTTTGAAATTGCGACTTTTCATACCCAACATATGCCAAGTACTGAAAGCGGCATTTGGTCACATTTGTCCCAAACCCCCCTGCAGTTTTCAAAATATCCTAAACATCCCAATTTCGAGGCCTGAGCCATATTTTGAAGGCAAATTCAGGTTCTATGTACGTATTCGCAGTTTGAAATTACGACTTTTTATACCCAACATATACCAAGTTTTGAATGCGGCAGTGAGTCACATTTTTCGCAAACTCCCCTGCAGTTTTCAAAATATCCTAAATATTCCAATTTTGAGGCCTGAGCCATATTTTGGACCCAAATTATGGCTATCTGCACGTATTTGCAGTTTGAAATTACGACTTTTTTATACCCAACATATGCGAAGTACTGAAAGCGGCGTTTGCTCACATTTGTCCCAAACCTCCCTGCGGTTTTCAAAATATGCCAAACATCCCAATTTCGAGGCTTGAGCCATATTTTCCTGCCAAATTCTGGCTTTCTGCATGTATTCGCTGTTTGAAATTAAGACTTTTTATACCCAACATATGCCAAGTACTGAAAGCGGCAGTGAGTCACATTTTGCACAAACTCCAATGCAGTTTAAAAAATAATCCAAACATCCCAATTTCGAGGCATGAGACATATTTTCGAGCCAAATTCTGGCTCTCTCCACGTATTCGCAGTTTGAAATTACGACTTTTTTAAACCCATCTTATGCGAAGTACTGAATGCGGCGTTTGGTCACATTTGTCCCAAACCTCCCTGCGGTTTTCAAAATATTCCAAACATCCCAATTTCGAGGCCTGAGCCATATTTTGGAGCCAAATTCAGGCTCACTGCACGTATTAGCAGTTTGATATTACGGCTTTTTATACCCAACATATGCCAAGTACTGAAAGCGGCAGTGAGTCACATTTTGCACAAACTCCAATGCAGTTTTCAAAATAATCCAAACATCCCAATTTCGAGGCCTTAGCCATATTTTCGAGCCAAATTCTGGCTCTTTGCATGTATTCGTAGCATGAAAATACGACTTTTTATACTCAACATATGCCATGTACTGAAAGCGGCAGTGAGTCACATTTTGCACAAACTCCAATGCAGTTTTCAAAATAATCCAAACATCCCAATTTCGAGGCCTGAGCCATATTTTCGAGCCAAATTCTGGCTCTCTGCACGTATTCGCAGTATGAAATTACGAATTTTTTATACCCAAAATATGCGAAGTACTGAAAGCGGCGTTTGTTCACATTTGTCCCAAACCTCCCTGCAGTTTTCAAAATATTCCAAACATCCCAATTATGAGACCTGAGCCATATTTTGGAGCCAAATTCTTGCTCTCTGTACGTATTCGCAGTTTGATATTACGACTTTTTATACCCAACATATGCCAAGTGCTAAAAGCGGCAGTGTTTCACATTTTGCACAAACTCCCCTGCAGTTTTCAAAATATCCCAAACATCCCAATTTCGAGGCCTGAGCCATATTTTGGAGCCAAATTCTGGCTCTCTGCACGTATTTGCTGTTTGAAATTACGACTTTTTATACCCAACATATGCCAAGTACTGAAAGCGGCAGTGAGTCACATTTTGCACAAACTCCAATGCAGTTTAAAAAATAATCCAAACATCCCAATTTCGAGGCCTGAGACATATTTTTGAGCCAAATTCTGGCTCTCTCCACGTATTTGCAGTTTGAAATTACGACTTTTTTATACCCAACATATGCGAAGTACTGAAAGCGGCGTTTGGGCACATTTGTCCCAAACCTCCCTGCGGTTTTCAAAATATTCCAAACATCCCAATTTTGAGGCCTGAGCCATATTTTGGAGCCAAATTCAGGCTCGCTGCACGTATTAGCAGTTTGAAATTGCGACTTTTCATACCCAACATATGCCAAGTACTGAAAGCGGCATTTGGTCACATTTGTCCCAAACCCCCCTGCAGTTTTCAAAATATCCTAAACATCCCAATTTCGAGGCCTGAGCCATATTTTGAAGGCAAATTCTGGCTCTATGTACGTATTCGCAGTTTGAAATTACGACTTTTTATACCCAACATATACCAAGTCCTAAAAGCGGCAGTGAGTCACATTTTTCACAAACTCCCCTGCAGTTTTCAAAATATCCTAAATATCCCAATTTTGAGCCTGACCCATATTTTTGAGCCAAAATCTGACTCTCTGCACGTATTTGCTCTTTGAAATTACGACTTTTTATACCCAACATATGCCAAGTACTGAAAGCGGCAGTGAGTCACATTTTGCACAAACTCCAATGCAGTTTTCAAAATAATCCAAACATCCCAATTTCGAGGCCTGAGCCATATTTTCGAGCCAAATTCTGGCTCTTTGCACGTATTCGTAGTTTGAAAATACGACTTTTTATACCCAACATATGCCAAGTACTGAAAGCGGCAGTGAGTCACATTTTGCACAAAGTCCCCTGCAGTTTTCAAAATATCCTAAATATTCCAATTTTGAGGCCTGAGCCATATTTTGGACCCAAATTCTGGCTCTCTGCACGTTTTTGCTGTTTGAAATTACGACTTTTATACCCAACATATGCCAAGTACAGAAAGCGGCAGTGAGTCACATTTTGCACAAACTCCAATGCAGTTTAAAAAATAATCCAAACATCCCAATTTCGAGGCCTGAGACATATTTTCGAGCCAAATTCAGGCTCACTGCACGTATTAGCAGTTTGATATTACGACTTTTCATACCCAACATATGCCAAGTACTGAAAGCAGCAGTGAGTCACATTTTGCACAAACTCCAATGCAGTTTTCAAAATAATCCAAACATCCCAATTTCGAGGCCTGAGCCATATTTTCGAGCCAAATTCTGGCTCTTTGCATGTATTCGTAGTATGAAAATACGACTTTTTATACCCAACATATGCCAAGTACAGAAAGCGGCAGTGAGTCACATTTTGCACAAACTCCAATGCAGTTTAAAAAATAATCCAAACATCCCAATTTCGAGGCCTGAGACATATTTTCGAGCCAAATTATGGCTATCTGCACGTATTCGCAGTTTGAAATTACGACTTTTTTATACCCATCATATGCGAAGTACTGAAAGCGGCGTTTGGGCACATTTGTCCCAAACCTCCCTGCGGTTTTCAAAATATTCCAAACATCCCAATTTTGAGGCCTGAGCCATATTTTGGGGCCAAATTCAGGCTCGCTGCACGTATTAGCAGTTTGAAATTGCGATTTTTCATACCCAACATATGCCAAGTACTGAAAGCGGCATTTGGTCACATTTGTCCCAAACCCCACTGCAGTTTTCAAAATATCCTAAACATCCCAATTTCGAGGCCTGAGCCATATTTTGAAGGCAAATTCTGGCTCTATGTACGTATTCGCAGTTTGAAATTACGACTTTTTATACCCAACATATACCAAGTCCTAAAAGCGGCAGTGTGTCACATTTTTCACAAACTCCTCTGCAGTTTTCAAAATATCCTAAATATCCCAATTTCGAGGCCTGAGCCATATTTTTGAGCCAAATTCTGGCTCTCTGCACGTATTTGCTCTTTGAAATTACGACTTTTTATACCCAACATATGCCAAGTACTGAAAGCGGCAGTGAGTCACATTTTGCACAAAGTCCCCTGCAGTTTTCAAAATATCCCAAACATCCCAATTTCGAGGCCTGAGCCATATTTTCAAGCCAAATTCTGGCTTTCTGCATGTGTTCGCTGTTTCAAATTAAGACTTTTTATACCCAACATATGCCAAGTACTGAAAGCGGCATTTGGTAACATTTGTCCCAATCCACCCTTCAATTTTCAAAATATCCCAAACATCCCAATTTCGAGGCCTGAGCCATATTTTGGAGCCAAATTCTGGCTCTTTGCACGTATTCGCTGTTTGAAATTACGATTCTTTATACTCAACATATGCCAAGTACTGAAAGCGGCATTGAGTCACATTTTGCACAAACTCCCCTGCAGTTTTCAAAATATCCTAAATATCCCAATTTTGAGGCCTGAGCCATATTTTGGAGCCAAATTCTGGCTCTCTGCACGTATTTGCTGTTTGAAATTACGAATTTTATACCCAACATATGCCAAGTACTGAAAGCGGCAGTGAGTCACATTTTGCACAAACTCCAATGCAGTTTAAAAAATAATCCAAACATCCCAATTTCGAGGCCTGAGACATATTTTCGAGCCAAATTCTGGCTCTCTGCACGTATTCGCAGTTTGAAATTACGACTTTTTTATACCCAACTTATGCGAAGTAGTGAAAGCGGCTTTTGGTCACATTTGTCCCAAACCTCCCTGCGGTTTTCAAAATATTCCAAACATCCCAATTTCGAGGCCTGAGCCTTATTTTGGAGCCAAATTCAGGCTCACAGCACGTATTAGCAGTTTGAAATTACGACTTTTCATACCCAACATATGCCAAGTACTGAAAGCGGCGTTTGGTCACATTTGTCCCAAACCCCCCTGCAGTTTTCAAAATATCCCAAACATCCCAATTTCGGGGCCTGAGCCATATTTAGAAGGCAAGTTCTGACTCTATGTACGTATTCGCAGTTTGAAATTACGACTTTTTATACCCAACATATACCAAGTCCAGAATGTGGCAGTGAGTCACATTTTTCGCAAACACCCCTGCAGTTTTCAAAATATCCTAAATATTCCAATTTTGAGGCCTGAGCCATATTTTGGACCCAAATTCTGGCTCTCTGCACGTATTTGCTGTTTGAAATTACGACTTTTATATCCAACATATGCCAAGTACTGAAAGCGGCAGTGAGTCACATTTTGCACAAACTCCAATGCAGTTTAAAAAATAATCCAAACATCCCAATTTCGAGGCCTGAGACATATTTTCGAGCCAAATTATGGCTATCTGCACGTATTCGCAGTTTGAAATTACGATTTTTTTATACCCAACATATGCGAAGTACTGAAAGCGGCGTTTGCTCACATTTGTCCCAAACCTCCCTGCGGTTTTCAAAATATTCCAAACATCCCAATTTCGAGGCTTGAGCCATATTTTCCAGCCAAATTCTGGCTCTCTGCATGTATTCGCTGTTTGAAATTAAGACTTTTTATACCCAACATATGCCAAGTACTGAAAGCGGCAGTGAGTCACATTTTGCACAAACTCCAATGCAGTTTAAAAAATAATCCAAACATCCCAATTTCGAGGCATGAGACATATTTTCGAGCCAAATTCTGGCTCTCTCCACGTATTCGCAGTTTGAAATTACGACTTTTTTAAACCCATCATATGCGAAGTACTGAATGCGGCGTTTGGTCACATTTGTCCCAAACCTCCCTGCGGTTTTCAAAATATTCCAAACATCCCAATTTCGAGGCCTGAGCCATATTTTGGAGCCAAATTCAGGCTCACTGCACGTATTAGCAGTTTGATATTACGGCTTTTTATACCCAACATATGCCAAGTACTGAAAGCGGCAGTGAGTCACATTTTGCACAAACTCCAATGCAGTTTTCAAAATAATCCAAACATCCCAATTTCGAGGCCTGAGCCATATTTTCGAGCCAAATTCTGGCTCTTTGCATGTATTCGTAGCATGAAAATACTTTTTATACCCAACATATGCCATGTACTGAAAGCGGCAGTGAGTCACATTTTGCACAAACTCCAATGCAGTTTTCAAAATAATCCAAACATCCCAATTTCGAGGCCTGAGCCATATTTTCGAGCCAAATTCTGGCTCTCTGCACGTATTCGCAGTATGAAATTACGAATTTTTTATACCCAACATATGCGAAGTACTGAAAGCGGCGTTTGTTCACATTTGTCCCAAACCTCCCTGCAGTTTTCAAAATATTCCAAACATCCCAATTATGAGACCTGAGCCATATTTTGGAGCCAAATTCTTGCTCTCTGTACGTATTCGCAGTTTGATATTACGACTTTTTATACCCAACATATGCCAAGTGCTAAAAGCGGCAGTGTTTCACATTTTGCACAAACTCCCCTGCAGTTTTCAAAATATCCCAAACATCCCAATTTCGAGGCCTGAGCCATATTTTGGAGCCAAATTCTGTCTCTCTGCACGTATTTGCTGTTTGAAATTACGACTTTTTATACCCAACATATGCCAAGTACTGAAAGCGGCAGTGAGTCACATTTTGCACAAACTCCAATGCAGTTTAAAAAATAATCCAAACATCCCAATTTCGAGGCCTGAGACATATTTTTGAGCCAAATTCTGGCTCTCTCCACGTATTTGCAGTTTGAAATTACGACTTTTTTATACCCAACATATGCGAAGTACTGAAAGTGGCGTTTGGGCACATTTGTCCCAAACCTCCCTGCGGTTTTCAAAATATTCCAAACATCCCAATTTTGAGGCCTGAGCCATATTTTGGAGCCAAATTCAGGCTCGCTGCACGTATTAGCAGTTTGAAATTGCGACTTTTCATACCCAACATATGCCAAGTACTGAAAGCGGCATTTGGTCACATTTGTCCCAAACCCCCCTGCAGTTTTCAAAATATCCTAAACATCCCAATTTCGAGGCCTGAGCCATATTTTGAAGGCAAATTCTGGCTCTATGTACGTATTCGCAGTTTGAAATTACGACTTTTTATACCCAACATATACCAAGTCCTAAAAGCGGCAGTGAGTCACATTTTTCACAAACTCCCCTGCAGTTTTCAAAATATCCTAAATATCCCAATTTTGAGCCTGAGCCATATTTTTGAGCCAAAATCTGACTCTCTGCACGTATTTGCTCTTTGAAATTACGACTTTTTATACCCAACATATGCCAAGTACTGAAAGCGGCAGTGAGTTACATTTTGCACAAACTCCAATGCAGTTTTCAAAATAATCCAAACATCCCAATTTCGAGGCCTGAGCCATATTTTCGAGCCAAATTCTGGCTCTTTGCACGTATTCGTAGTTTGAAAATACGACTTTTTATACCCAACATATGCCAAGTACTGAAAGCGGCAGTGAGTCACATTTTGCACAAAGTCCCCTGCAGTTTTCAAAATATCCTAAATATTCCAATTTAGAGGCCTGAGCCATATTTTGGACCCAAATTCTGGCTCTCTGCACGTTTTTGCTGTTTGAAATTACGACTTTTATACCCAACATATGCCAAGTACAGAAAGCGGCAGTGAGTCACATTTTGCACAAACTCCAATGCAGTTTAAAAAATAATCCAAACATCCCAATTTCGAGGCCTGAGACATATTTTCGAGCCAAATTCAGGCTCACTGCACGTATTAGCAGTTTGATATTACGACTTTTCATACCCAACATATGCCAAGTACTGAAAGCGGCAGTGAGTCACATTTTGCACAAACTCCAATGCAGTTTAAAAAATAATCCAAACATCCCAATTTCGAGGCCTGAGACATATTTTCGAGCCAAATTATGGCTATCTGCACGTATTCGCAGTTTGAAATTACGATTTTTTTATACCCAACATATGCGAAGTACTGAAAGCGGCGTTTGCTCACATTTGTCCCAAACCTCCCTGCGGTTTTCAAAATATTCCAAACATCCCAATTTCGAGGCTTGAGCCATATTTTCCAGCCAAATTCTGGCTCTCTGCATGTATTCGCTGTTTGAAATAAAAACTTTTTATACCCAACATATGCCAAGTACTGAAAGGGGCAGTGAGTAACATTTTGCACAAACTCCAATGCAGTTTAAAAAATAATCCAAACATCCCAATTTCGAGGCATGAGACATATTTTCGAGCCAAATTCTGGCTCTCTCCACGTATTCGCAGTTTGAAATTACGACTTTTTTATACCCATCATATGCGAAGTACTGAATGCGGCGTTTGGTCACATTTGTCCCAAACCTCTCTGCGGTTTTCAAAATATTCCAAACATCCCAATTTCGAGGCCTGAGCCATATTTTGGAGCCAAATTCAGGCTCACTGCACGTATTAGCAGTTTGATATTACGACTTTTCATACCCAACATATGCCAAGTACTGAAAGCGGCGTTTGGTCACATTTGTCCCAAACCTCCCTGCGGTTTTCAAAATATTCCAAACATCCCAATTTCGAGGCTTGAGCCATATTTTCCAGCCAAATTCTGGCTCTCTGCATGTATTCGCTGTTTGAAATTAAGACTTTTTATACCCAACATATGCCAAGTACTGAAAGCGGCATTTGGTCACATTTGTCCCAATCCCCCTGTAATTTTTAAAATATCGCAAACATCCCAATTTCGAGGCCTGAGCCATATTTTGGAGCCAAATTCTGGCTCTTTGCACGTATTCGCTGTTTGAAATTACGATTTTTTATACCCAACATATGCCAAGAACTGAAAGCGGCATTGAGTCACATTTTGCACAAACTCCCCTGCAGTTTTCAAAATATCCTAAATATCCCAATTTCGAGGCCTGAGCCATATTTTGAAGGCAAATTCTGGCTCTATGTACGTATTCGCAGTTTGAAATTACGACTTTTTATACCCAACATATACCAAGTCCTAAAAGCGGCAGTGAGTCACATTTTTCACAAACTCCCCTGCAGTTTTCAAAATATCCTAAATATCCCAATTTTGAGGCCTGAGCCATATTTTTGAGCCAAAATCTGGCTCTCTGCACGTATTTGCTCTTTGAAATTACGGCTTTTTATACCCAACATATGCCAAGTACTGAAAGCGGCAGTGAGTCACATTTTGCACAAACTCCAATGCAGTTTTCAAAATAATACAAACATCCCAATTTCGAGGCCTGAGCCATATTTTCGAGCCAAATTCTGGCTCTTTGCACGTATTCGTAGTTTGAAAATACGACTTTTTATACCCAACATATGCCAAGTACTGAAAGCGGCAGTGAGTCACATTTTGCACAAAGTCCCCTGCAGTTTTCAAAATATCCCAAATATCCCAATTTCGAGGCCTTGCCATATTTTGGAGCCAAATTCTTGATCTCTGCACGTATTCGCAGCTTGGAATTACGACTTTTTTATACCCAACATATGCCAAGTACTGAAAGCGGCAGTGAGTCACATTTTGCACAAAGTCCCCTGCAGTTTTCAAAATATCCCAAACATCCTAATTTCGAGGCCTGAGCCATATTTTCCAGCCAAATTCTGGCTCTCTGCATGTATTGGCTGTTTGAAATTAAGACTTTTTATACCCAACATATGCCAAGTACTGAAAGCGGCATTTGGAAACATTTGTCCCAATCCCCCCTTCAATTTTCAAAATATCCCAAACATCTCAATTTCGAGGCCTGAGCCATATTTTGGAGCCAAATTCTGGCTCTTTGCACGTATTCGCTGTTTGAAATTACGATTTTTTATACTCAACATATGCCAAGTACTGAAAGCGGCATTGAGTCACATTTTGCACAAACTTCCCTGCAGTTTTCAAAATATCCTAAATATCCCAATTTTGAGGCCTGAGCCATATTTTGGAGCTAAATTCTGGCTCTCTGCACGTATTTGCTGTTTGAAATTACGAATTTTATACCCAACATATGCCAAGTACTGAAAGCGGCAGTGAGTCACATTTTGCACAAACTCCAATGCAGTTTAAAAAATAATCCAAACATCCCAATTTCGAGGCCTGAGACATATTTTTGAGCCAAATTCTGGCTCTCTGCACGTATTCGCAGTTTGAAATTACGACTTTTTTTATACCCAACATATGCGAAGTAGTGAAAGCGGCTTTTGGTCACATTTGTCCCAAACCTCCCTGCGGTTTTCAAAATATTTCAAACATCCCAATTTCGAGGCCTGAGCCATATTTTGGAGTCAAATTCAGGCTCACTGCACGTATTAGCAGTTTGAAATTACGACTTTTCATACCCAACATATGCCAAGTACTGAATGCGGCGTTTGGTCACATTTGTCCCAAACCCCCCTGCAGTTTTCAAAATATCCCAAACATCCCAATTTCGGGGCCTGAGCCATATTTTGAAGGCAAATTCTGACTCTATGTACATATTCGCAGTTTGAAATTACGACTTTTTATACCCAACATATACCAAGTTTTGAATGCGGCAGTGAGTGACATTTTTCGCAAACTCCCCTGCAGTTTTCAAAATATCCTAAATATTCCAATTTTGAGGCCTGAGCCATATTTTAGACCCAAATTCTGGCTCTCTGCACGTATTTGCTGTTTGAAATTACGACTTTTATACCCAACATATGCCAAGTACAGAAAGCGGCAGTGAGTCACATTTTGCACAAACTCCAATGCAGTTTAAAAAATAATCCAAACATCCCAATTTCGAGGCCTGAGACATATTTTCGAGCCAAATTATGGCTATCTGCACGTATTCGCAGTTTGAAATTACGACTTTTTTATACCCAACATATGCGAAGTACTGAAAGCGGCGTTTGCTCACATTTGTCCCAAACCTCCCTGCGGTTTTCAAAATATTCCAAACATCCCAATTTCGAGGCTTGATCCATATTTTCCAGCCAAATTCTGGCTCTCTGCATGTATTCGCTGTTTGAAATTAAGACTTTTTATACCCAACATATGCCAAGTACTGAAAGCGGCAGTGAGTCACATTTTGCACAAACTCCAATGCAGTTTAAAAAATAATCCAAACATCCCAATTTCGAGGCATGAGACATATTTTCGAGCCAAATTCTGGCTTTCTCAACGTATTCGCAGTTTGAAATTACGACTTTTTTATACCCATCATATGCAAAGTACTGAATGCGGCGTTTGGTCACATTTGTCCCAAACCTCCCTGCGGTTTTCAAAATATTCCAAACATCCCAATTTCGAGGCCTGAGAGATATTTTGGAGCCAAATTCAGGCTCACTGCACGTATTAGCAGTTTGATATTACGACTTTTCATACCCAACATATGCCAAGTACTGAAAGCGGCAGTGAGTCACATTTTGCACAAACTCCAATGCAGTTTTCAAAATAATCCAAACATCCCAATTTCGAGGCCTGAGCCATATTTTCGAGGCAAATGCTGGCTCTTTGCATGTATTCGTAGTTTGAAAATACGACTTTTTATACCCAACATATGCCATGTACTGAAAGCGGCAGTGAGTCACATTTTGCACAAACTCCAATGCAGTTTAAAAAATAATCCAAACATCCCAATTTCGAGGCCTGAGACATATTTTTGAGCCAAATTCTGGCTCTCTCCACGTATTTGCAGTTTGAAATTACGACTTTTTTATACCCAACATATGCGAAGTACTGAAAGCGGCGTTTGGGCACATTTGTCCCAAACCTCCCTGCGGTTTTCAAAATATTCCAAACATCCCAATTTAGAGGCCTGAGCCATATTTTGGAGCCAAATTCAGGCTCGCTGCACGTATTAGCAGTTTGAAATTGCGACTTTTCATACCCAACATATGCCAAGTACTGAAAGCGGCATTTGGTCACATTTGTCCCAAACCTCCCTGCAGTTTTCAAAATATTCCAAACATCCCAATTATGAGACCTGAGCCATATTTTGGAGCCAAATTCTTGCTCTCTGTACGTATTCGCAGTTTGATATTACGACTTTTTATACCCAACATATGCCAAGTGCTAAAAGCGGCAGTGTTTCACATTTTGCACAAACTCCCCTGCAGTTTTCAAAATATCCCAAACATCCCAATTTCGAGGCCTGAGCCATATTTTGGAGCGAAATTCTGGCTCTCTGCACGTATTTGCTGTTTGAAATTACGACTTTTTATACCCAACATATGCCAAGAACTGAAAACGGCATTGAGTCACATTTTGCACAAACTCCACTGCAGTTTTAAAAATATCCTAAATATCCCAATTTTGAGGCCTGAGCCATATTTTGGAGCCAAATTCTGGCTCTCTGCACGTATTTGCTGTTTGAAATTACGACTTTTTATACCCAACATATGCCAAGAACTGAAAGCGGCAGTGAGTCACATTTTGCACAAACTCCAATGCAGTTTTCGAAATAATCCAAACATCCCAATTTCGAGGCCTGAGCCATATTTTCGAGCCAAATTCTTGCTCTCTGCACGTATTCACAGTTTGAAATTACGACTTTTTTATGACCAACATATGCCAGTACTGAAAGCGGCGTTTGGTCACATTTGTCCCAATCCTCCCTGCAATTTTCAAAATATCCCAAACATCCCAATTTCGAGGCCTGAGCCATATTTTGGAGCCAAATTCAGGCTCGCTGCACGTATTAGCAGTTTGAAATTGCGACTTTTCATACCCAACATATGCCAAGTACTGAAAGCGGCATTTGGTCACATTTGTCCCAAACCTCCCTGCAGTTTTCAAAATATTCCAAACATCCCAATTATGAGACCTGAGCCATATTTTGGAGCCAAATTCTTGCTCTCTGTACGTATTCGCAGTTTGATATTACGACTTTTTATACCCAACATATGCCAAGTGCTAAAAGCGGCAGTGTTTCACATTTTGCTCAAACTCCCCTGCAGTTTTCAAAATATCCCAAACATCCCAATTTCGAGGCCTGAGCCATATTTTGGAGCGAAATTCTGGCTCTCTGCACGTATTTGCTGTTTGAAATTACGACTTTTTATACCCAACATATGCCAAGAACTGAAAACGGCATTGAGTCACATTTTGCACAAACTCCACTGCAGTTTTAAAAATATCCTAAATATCCCAATTTTGAGGCCTGAGCCATATTTTGGAGCCAAATTCTGGTTCTCTGCACGTATTTGCTGTTTGAAATTACGACTTTTTATACCCAACATATGCCAAGAACTGAAAGCGGCAGTGAGTCACATTTTGCACAAACTCCAATGCAGTTTTCGAAATAATCCAAACATCCCAATTTCGAGGCCTGAGCCATATTTTCGAGCCAAATTCTTGCTCTCTGCACGTATTCACAGTTTGAAATTACGACTTTTTTATGACCAACATATGCCAGTACTGAAAGCGGCGTTTGGTCACATTTGTCCCAATCCTCCCTGCAATTTTCAAAATATCCCAAACATCCCAATTTCGAGGCCTGAGCCATATTTTGGAGCCAAATTCTGGCTCTCTGCACGTATTCGCTGTTTGAAATTACGAATTTTTATACCCAAAATATGCCAAGTACTGAAAGTGGCAGTGAGTCACATTTTGCACAAACTCCAATGCAGTTTTCAAAATATCCCAAATATCCCGATTTCGAGCCCTGAGCCATATTTTGGAGCCAAATTCTGGCTCTCTGCATGTATTAGTAGTTTGAAATTACGAATTTTTATACCCAACATATGCCAAGTACTGAAAGCGGCAGTGAGTCACATTTTGCACAAACTCCAATGCAGTTTTCAAAATAATCCAAACATCCAAATTTCGAGGCCTGAGCCATATTTTCGAGGCAAATTCTGGCTCTTTGCACGTATTCGTAGTTTGAAAATACGACTTTTTATACCCAACATATGCCAAGTACTGAAAGCGGCAGTGAGTCACATTTTGCACAAAGTCCCCTGCAGTTTTCAAAATATCCCCAAATATCCCAATTTCGAGGCCTTGCCATATTTTGGAGCCAAATTCTGTCTCTCTGCACGTATTCGCAGTTTGAAATTACGACTTTTCATACTCAACATATGACAAGTACTGAAAGCGGCAGTGAGTCACATTTTGCACAAACTCCAATGCAGTTTTCAAAATAATCCAAACATCCCAATTTCGAGGCCTGAGCCATATTTTCGAGCCAAATTCTAGCTCTTTGCACATATTCGTAGTTTGAAAATACGACTTTTTATACCCAACATATGCCAAGTACTGAAAGCGGCAGTGAGTCACATTTTGCACAAAGTCCAATGCAGTTTTCAAAATAATCCAAACATCCCAATTTCAAGGCCTGAGCCATATTTTCGAGCCAAATTCTGGCTTTCTGCACGTACTCGCAGTTTGAAATTACGAATTTTTTATACCCAACTTATGCGAAGTACTGAAAGCGGCGTTTGGTCACATTTGTCCCAAACCTCCCTGCAGTTTTCAAAATATTCCAAACATCCCAATTTCGAGGCTTGTGCCATATCTTGGAGCCAAATTCAGGCTCGCTGGACGTATTCGCAGTTTGAAATTACGACTTTTCATACCCAACATATGCCAAGTACTGAAAGCGGCGTTTGGTCACATTTGTCCCAAACCCCCCTGCAGTTTTCAAAATATCCCAAACATCCCAATTTCGAGGCCTGAGCCATTATTTGGAGGCAAATTCTGGCTCTCTGCACGTATTCGCAGTTTGAAATTACGAATTTTTTATACCCAACATATGCGAAGTACTGAAAACGGCGTTTGTTCACATTTGTCCCAAACCTCGCTGCAGTTTTCAAAATATTCCAAACATCCCAATTATGAGACCTGAGCCATATTTTGGAGCCAAATTCTTGCTCTCTGTATGTATTCGCAGTTTGATATTACGACTTCTTATACCCAACATATGCCAAGTCCTGAAAGCGGCAGTGAGTCACATTTCGCACAAGCTCCCCTGCAGTTTTCAAAATATCTCAAATATCCCAATTTTGAGGCCTAAGCTATATTTTGGAGCCAAATTCTGGCTCTCTGCACGCATTCGAAGTTTGAAATTACGACTTTTTTACCCAACATATGCCAAGTACTGAAAGTGGCATTTGGTCACATTTGTCCCAAACCTCCCTGCAGTTTTCAAAATATCGCAAACATCCCAATTTCGAGGCATGAGCCATATTTTGGAGCCAAATTCTTGCCCTATGCACGTATTCGCGGTTTGAAATTACGGCATTTTATACTCAACATATGCCAAGTCCTGAAAGCGGCAGTTAGTCACATTTTGCACAAACTCCCCTGCAGTTTTCGAAATATCCCAAATACCCAATTTCGATGCCTGAGCCGTATTTTGGAGCCAAATTCTGGCTCTCTGGACGTATTCGCAGTTTGAAATTACGACTTATTTATACCCAACATATGCCAAGTACTGAACGCGGCGTTTGGTCTATTTGTCCAAACCCCCCCCCCCCCCCCCCTGCAATTTTTAAAATATCCCAAACATCCCAATTTCGAGGCCTGAGCCATATTTTGCAGCCAAATTCTGGCTCTATGCACGTATTCGCGGTTTGAAATTACGGCATTTTATACCCAACATATGCCAAGTCCTGAAAGTGGCAGTGATTCACATTTCGGACAAGCTCCCCTGCACTCTTCGAAATATCTCAAATATCCCAATTTTGAGGCCTGAGCTATATTTTGGAGCCAAATTCTAGCTCTCTGCAAGTATTCGAAGTTTGAAATTACTACTTTTTATACCCAACATATGCCAAGTACTGAAAGTGGCATTTGGTCACATTTGTCCCAAACCCCCCATGCAGTTTTCAAAATATCCCAAACATCCCAATTTCGAGGCCTGAGCCATATTTTGGAGCCAAATTCTGGCTCTATGCACGTATTCGCAGATTGAAATTACGACTTTTGATACCTAACATATGCAAAGTCCTGAAAGCGGCAGTGAGTCACATTTCGCACAAGCTCCCCTGCAGTTTTTCGAAATATCTCAAATATCCCAATTTTGAGGCCTGAGCTATATATGGAGCCAAATTCTGGCTCTCTGCACGTATTCGCAGTTTGAAATTACGACTAATTTACACCCAACATATGCCAAGTACTGAACGCGGCGTTTTGGTCACATTTGTCTCAATCCCCCCTGCAGTTTTCAAAATATCCCAAACATCACAATATCGAGGCCTCAGCCATATTTTGGAGCCAAATTCTGGCTCTCTGCACGTATTCGCAGTTTGAATTTACGAATTTATATACCCAACATAAACCAAGTACTGAAAGCGGCGTTTCATCACATTTGTCAAAAACCTCCCTGCAGTTTTCAAAACATCCCAAACATCATAATTTCGAGGCCTGAGCCATATTTTGGAACCAAATTCAGGCTCTATGCACGTATTCGCAGATTGAAATTACGACATTTTATACGCAACATATGCTAAGTCCTGAAAGCGGCAGTTAGGTCACATTTTGCACAAACTCCCCTACAGTTTTCGAAATATCCCAAATATCTCAATTTCGAGGTCTGAGCCATATTTTGGAGCCAAATTGTGGCTCTCTGCAAGTATTCGCAGATTGAAACTACGAATATATTATACCCAACATATGCCAAGTACTGAAAGCAGTGTTTGGTTACATTTGTCCCAAACCTCCCTGCAGTTTTCAAAATATCCCAAACATCACAATATCGAGGCCTCAGCCATATTTTGGAGCCAAATACTGGCTCTCTGCACGTATTCGCAGTTTGATATTACGATTTTCATACCCAACATATGCCAAGTCCTGCAAGCGGCAGTGAGTCACATTTTGCACAAACTCTCTTGCAGTTTTCGAAATATCCTAAATATCCCAATTTTCGACGCCTGAGCTATATATGGAGCCAAATTCTGGCTCTCTGCACGTATTCGCAGTTTGAAATTACGACTGTTTATACCCAACATATGCCAAGTACTGAAAGCGGCAGTGAGTCACGTTTTGCAAAAACTCCCCTGCAGTTTTCGAAATATCCCAACATCCCACTTTCCAGACCTGAGCCATATTTTGGAGCCAAATTTTGGCTCTCTGCACGTATTCGCAATTTGAATCTTCGACTTTTTATACCCAACATATGCCAAGTTCTGAAAGCGGCGTTTGGTCATATTGGTCCCAAACTCCCCTGCAGTTTTCAAAAAATCCCAAACATCCCAATTTCGAGGACTTAGCAATATTTTTGAGCCAAATTCTACCTCAATGCACGTATTCGCAGTTTGAAATTACGAATTTTTATACCCAACATATGCCTGGTCTTGAAATCGGCAGTGAGTCACATTTTGCACTAACTCACCTGCAGTATTTGAAATATCCCAAATATCCCAATTTCGAGGCCTGAGCAATATTTTGGAGCCAAATTCTGGCTCTCTGCACGTATTCGCAGTTTGAAATTACGACTTTTTGTACCCAACATATGCCAAGTCCTGAAAGCGGCAGTGAGTCAAATTTTGCACTAACTCCCCTGCAGTTTTTGAAATATCCCAAACATCTCAATTTCGAGGCCTGATCCATATTTTGGAGCCAAATTCTGGTTCTCTGCACGTATTCGCAGTTTGAAATTACGACTTTATATACCAAACATATGCCAAGTACTGAAAGCGACGTTTGGTCATATTTGTCCCAAACCTCACTGCAGTTATCAAAATATCCCAAATATCCCAATTTCGACGCCGGAGCCATATTCTGGAGCCAAATTCTGGCTCTCTGCACGTATTCGCAGTTTGAAATTACGACTTTTTATACCAACATATGCCAAGTACTGAAAGAAGCAGTGAGTCTCATTTTGCACAAACTCTCTTGCAGTTTTCGAAATATCCTAAATATCCCAATTTCGAGGCCTGAGCTATATTTTGGAGCCAAATTCTGGCTCTATGCACGTATTCGCGGTTTGAAATTACGACATTTTATACCCAACATATGCCTGGTCTTGAAATCGGCAGTGAGTCACATTTTGCACAAACTCCTCTGCAGTTTTCAAAATATCACAAATATCCCAATTTCGAGGCCTGAGCCATGTTTTGGAGTCAAATTCTGGCTCTATGCACGTATTCGCGGTTTGAAATTACGACTTTATATACCAAACATATGCCAAGTACTGAAAGCGACGTTTGGTCATATTTGTCCCAAACCTCACTGCAGTTATCAAAATATCCCAAATATCCCAATTTCGACGCCGGGGCCATATTCTGGAGCCAAATTCTGGCTCTCTGCACGTATTCGCAGTTTGAAATTACGACTTTTTATACCAACATATGCCAAGTACTGAAAGAAGCAGTGAGTCTCATTTTGCACAAACTCTCTTGCAGTTTTCGAAATATCCTAAATATCCAAATTTCGACGCCTGAGCTATATTTTGGAGCCAAATTCTGGCTCTCTGCACGTATTCGCAGTTTGAAATTACGACTTTTTATACCCAACATATGCCAAGTACTGAAAGCGGCAGTGAGTCACGTTTTGCAAAAACTCCCCTGCAGTTTTCGAAATATCCCAAACATCCCACTTTCGAGACCTGAGCCATATTTTGGAGCCAAATTTTGGCTCTCTGCACGTATTCGCAATTTGAATCTTCGACTTTTTATACCCAACATATGCCAAGTTCTGAAAGCGGCGTTTGGTCATATTGGTCCCAAACTCCCCTGCAGTTTTCAAAAAATCCCAAACATCCCAATTTCGAGGACTTAGCAATATTTTTGAGCCAATTCTACCTCAATGCACGTATTCGCAGTTTGAAATTACGAATTTTTATACCCAACATATGCCTGGTCTTGAAATCGGCAGTGAGTCACATTTTGCACTAACTCACCTGCAGTATTTGAAATATCCCAAATATCACAATTTCGAGGCCTGAGCAATATTTTGGAGCCAAATTCTGGCTCTCTGCACGTATTCGCAGTTTGAAATTACGACTTTTTGTACCCAACATATGCCAAGTCCTGAAAGCGGCAGTGAGTCAAATTTTGCACTAACTCCCCTGCAGTTTTTGAAATATCCCAAACATCTCAATTTCGAGGCCTGAGCTATATTTTGGAGCCAAATTCTGGCTCTATGCACGTATTCGCGGTTTGAAATTACGACATTTTATACCCAACATATGCCTGGTCTTGAAATCGGCAGTGAGTCACATTTTGCACAAACTCCTCTGCAGTTTTCAAAATAACACAAATATCCCAATTTCGAGGCCTGAGCCATGTTTTGGAGTCAAATTCTGGCTCTATGCACGTATTCGCGGTTTGAAATTACGACATTTTATACGCAACATATGCCAAGTCCTGATAGAGGCAGTGAGTCACATTTCACACAAACTCCCCTGCAGTTTTCGAAATATCCCAAATATCCCAATTTTGAGGCCTGATCCATATTTTGGAGCCAAATTCTGGCTCTCTGCACGTATTCGCAGTTTGAAATTACGAATTTATATACCAAACATATGCCAAGTACTGAAAGAAGCAGTGAGTCTCATTTTGCACAAACTCCTCTGCAGTTTTCAAAATATCCCAAACATCACACTTTCGAGGCCTGAGTCATATTTTGGAACCAAATTCTGGGTCTCTTCTCGTATTCGCAGTTTGAAATTACGAATTTTTTACACCCATCATATACTAAGTACTGAAAGCGGCGTTTGGTCACATTTGTCCCAAACCTCCCTGCAGTTTTCAAAATATCCCAAACATCCCAATTTCGAGGCCTGAGCCATATTTTGGAGCCAAATTCTGGCTCTATGCACGTATTAGCGGTTTGAAATTACGACATTTTTATGCCCAACATATGCCTAGTACGAAAGCGGCGTTTGGTAATATTTGTCACAAACCCCCCCTGCAGTTTTCAAAATATCCCAAACATCCTAATTTAGAGGCCTGAGCAATATTTTGGAGCCAAATTCTGGCTCTATGCACGTATTCGCGGTTTGAAATTACGACATTTTATACGCAACATATGCCAAGTCCTGAAAGCGGCAGTGAGTCACATTTCACACAAACTCCCCTGCAGTTTTCGAAATATCCCAAATATCCCAATTTCGAGGCCTGAGCCATATTTTGGAGCCAAATTCTGGATATCTGCACGTATTCGCAGTTTGAAATTACGACTTTTTTATGCCCAACATATGCCAAGTATTGAATGCGGCGTTTGGTCACATTTGTCCCAAACCATCCCTGCAGTTTTCAAAATATTCCAAACATCCTAATTTGGAGGCCTGAACAATATTTTGGAGCCAAATTCTGGCTCTATGCACGTATTCGCGGTTTGAAATTACGACATTTTATACGCAACAAATGCCAAGTCCTGAAAGCGGCAGTGAGTCACATTTCGCACAAACTCCCCTGCAGTTTTCGAAATATCCCAAATATCCCAATTTCGAGGCCTGAGCCATATTTTGGAGCCAAATTCTGGATATCTGCACGTATTCGCAGTTTGAAATTACGACTTTTTTATGCCCAACATATCCCAAGTATTGAATGCGGCGTTTGGTCACATTTGTCCCAAACCATCCCTGCAGTTTTCAAAATATCCCAAACATCCCAATTTCGAGGCCTGAGCAATATTTTTGAGCCAAATTCTGTCTCTATGCATGTATTCGCGGTTTGAAATTACGACATTTTATACCAACATATGCCAAGTCCTGAAAGTGGCAGTGAGTCACATTTCGCACAAACTCTCCTGCAGTTTTCGAAATATCCCAAATATCCCAATTTTGAGGCCTGATCCATATTTTGGAGCCAAATTCTAGCTCTCTGCACGTATTCTCAGTTTGAAATTACGACTTTTTTATACCCAACATATACTAAGTACTGAAAGAGGCGTTTGGTCACATTTGTCTCAATCCCCCCTGCAGTTTTCAAATATCCCAAACATACCAATTTCGAGGCCTGAGCCATATTTTGGAACCAAATTCTGGCTCTATGCACGTATTCGTGGGTTGAAATTACGACATTTTATACCCAACATATGCCAAGTCTTGAAAGCAGCAGTGAGTCACATTTCGCACAAATTCCCCTGCAGTTTTCGAAATATCACAAATATCCCAATTTCGAGGCCTGAGCCATATTTTGGAGCCAAATGCTGGCTCTCTGCAAATATTCGCAGTTTGAAATTACGACTTTTTTATACCCAACATATGCCAAGTACTGAAAGTGGCGTTTGGTTACATTTGTCCCAAACCTCCCTGCAGTTTTCAAAATATCCAAAACATCCCAATTTCGAGGCATGAGCCATATTTTGGAGCCAAATTCTGGCTCTCTGCACGTATTCGCATTTTGATATTACGATTTTTATACCCAACATATGCCAAGTATTGAATGCAGCAGTGAGTCACATTTTGCACAAACTCCCCTGCCGTTTTCAAAATATCCCAAACAACCCAATTTCGAGGCATGAGCCATATTTTCGAGCCAAATTCTGGCTCTATGCACGTATTAGCGGTTTGAAATTACGATATTTTTATGCCCAACATATGCCAAGTACGAAAGCGGCGTTTGGTCACATTTGTCCCAAACCCCCCCTGTAGTTTTCAAAATATCCCAAACATCCCAATTTCGAGGCCTGAGCCATATTTTGGAGCGAAATTCTGGCTCTCTGCACGTATTCGCAGTTTGAAATTACGACATTTTATACGCAACATATGCCAAGTCCTGAAAGCGGCAGTGAGTCACATTTATAATAATAATTTTTTTTAATAATAATTTTTAATAATTTTTATTTAGGCAAAGGTACATACATAAAGAGATTTTACAAAGTTTGTTGGCTATATAGATAGAGCTAGTACATACAATGCCTAAAGCCACTATTACGCAAAGCGTTTCGGGCAGGAAAAAACACTACCGACTAAAGCTTAAAACTAATGGGTAAAAAGAAAAAAATGCGTTGAGTACAAATAAAAATAGAGGTAAAAGAGGGGGGAACATTGTTGAAAAAACAGCACAAATACAATTACAAATTATTACAGAAAATTACATTAAAACAGCGTTGATTTGAGAAAAAAAAAAAAAAAAAAAAAAAAAACATACATGGGTTGACAATAGAGGGGTAAGGTAGGTTACAGGGAATTTATTAGGTATAGCTTCGTTTTTAACTTAAACTGGTTGAGAGAGGTACTGTCTTTAACATGGTTGGGAAGGTCATTCCACATTCTGGGCCACTTGATTTGTAGAGCATTTCTGGTTTGATTAAGTCGTACTCTAGGAATATCAAAACTGTATTTATTTCTGGTGTGGTGCTCATGGGTTCTGTTACAACCTTCTATGAAGCTTTTGAGATCAGGATTGGCATTACAGTTTAGCGTTTTATATATGTATAATACACATGAGAGAATGTGCAGTGACTTAATGTCTAACATATTCAGGGATTTGAGTAGGGGTACCGAGTGATGTCTGGGGCCAGAATTGGATATTGTCCTAATAGCAGCTTTGTGTTGAGTAATTAGAGGACGTAAGTGATTTTGGGTAGTAGAGCCCCAAGCACAAATACCATAGTTGAGATATGGATAGATAAGGGAGTAATAGAGAGTCACCAGGGCAGGGCGTGGTACATAATATCTGATCTTAGAAAGAATGCCCACAGTTTTTGAAACTTTTTTTGATATGTTTAGAATGTGTCCCTGGAAATTCAGCTTGTGGTCAATGAGAATGCCAAGGAATTTGCCATCTAATTTGTTGCAAATTTGGGTATTGTTTATTTTGAGATTTATTTGATTAGAGGATTTATTGCCAAACAGAATATAGAAAGTTTTGTCAATGTTAAGGGTGAGTTTGTTGGCAGTTAGCCACAGATGGACTTTATTTAGCTCAGTATTTACTGTGGCATTTAGAGCAAGGGGATCAGGACTGGAGTAAATGAAGGTTATGTCGTCAGCAAATAGGATTGGTTTGAGGTGTTGGGAGGCATTTGGAAGGTCATTAATGTAGATGAGAAAGAGGAGAGGGCCAAGTATGCTGCCCTGGGGAACACCAATGTTGATGGGTAGGGTGGGAGAAATTGTATTATTCACAGAAACACATTGGAGCCTGTCAGTAAGGTAGGATTTGAGGTATTGTAGGGAGTGTCCTCTGACACCATAATGATGTAATTTAAGAAGAAGGTTTTGGTGGTTGACAGTATCGAAAGCTTTACGCAGGTCCACAAATAACCCAACAGGGAACTCATTTTTATCAAGAGCTGTATGAATCGAGTTAAGCATACTAATAAGTGCATCGTTAGTGCTTTTTTTGGGCCTGAAGCCATATTGGCAAGGGCTAAGTATATTGAGTTTGGCTAGATATGAGTAAAGCTGCTTATAGATTAGTTTCTCAAAAATTTTTGACAAGTTCGGCAAGATTGATATAGGTCTGTAGTTGTTAACATCTGTGAGATCACCACATTTGTGGACAGGCGTTACTCTCGCTTTTTTTTAGAATATCTGGAAAGGTTTGGAGTTCAAGTGACTTGTTGAAGAGCAAAGCAATAGCAGGGGCTAAAGATCTGGAGGCTTTTTTGTAGGTTAAAGTTGGTATCTCCTCAAGGGCACCAGACTTGGTTTTAAGGGAAAGGATTATCTCATTGACGTCAATGGAATTATTAGGCTTTAGGTACAGAGACTGGGGATAGTTCCCTGTAAGATAGTCCTTAATGTCAGTACTGGAAGATGGAATATCATTAGCAAGGGATGAACCAATGGAAGAGAAGAACCTATTGAACTCAATAGCAGAATCAGAGGCTGAAAGCTGACCATCGTTATTAGACAGGAGAGTCGGTTTGTTATTTAAAGACTTCTTTGATCCCAATATTTGTGAAATTGTTCTCCATGTTTGTTTAATGTTGCTCTTTATTTGGGTAAATTTATCTTCCTAGTATTTAGTTTTGGCTCGTCTAATTATCTTAGATAGCAATAATGAGTAATTCTTTGAGAATTCTTTGGAGACAATTCCTAACCTATACTTTTTCTCAAGGTCATGTTTTTTATTAATAGATTTAAGTATTCCCTTTGTAAGCCAGGGATTGTTAAGCCTTTTGGTTGTGACTTGTTTTGTAAGCATAGGACAGTGGGTATTATAAAGGCTAAGAGTTTTTTGAAGAAAAGATTGAACTGCTAGGTTGATGTCCTCTATGTTACCTAACTCGGACTCCCAGTTGACATTATCAGTAGCAGTTATAAAATTGTCTATAGCAGTTTCATTGTGTAGTCTAAAACGTATCTCTCTTGACTCAAGAGGTGGTTTGCTAATGTTAGTTAAGAGAAATGTGGGGTAATGGTCTGTAGTGCTATCGGTGATTATACCTGAAGTAAGCGGAGAGGTTATATTTGTCCAGATGTGATCTAGAGTCGTGGCAGTGCTATCAGTGATTCTAGTAGGTCTAGTGATTAAGGGTATGAGGAAGCAGGAATTCATACAGTTGAGGAAGCTAACAGCAGTAGGGTGTTCTGGCTCGCAGAGGTCAATATTAAAGTCCCCTGCGATAATTAGGTGGTTTTTGTTCAGTCTGTTATCAAGTATTAGATTTCTAAGGTTTGAGTTGAATTCGGACACATCAGTGTTAGGAATTCTATAAACTGCACCCACAGACAGGATAGACTCGGCACCCTTGACTCTGAAGCTGGCGAAGATATACTCCCCATAGCAGTCTCTAGTTCTAATTTCTTTTAAGCATGTTAGTTCTTGGTGGTAGTAAAGAGCAGTGCCACCACCTCTCTGAAGTTGACGACAGTTGTGGATTTCTGAGTAGTTAGGCATGTTAAAGAGTTGAGTAGTATCATCTTTCAACCATGTTTCAGTAAGTATAATAAAAGAGAATTTGTTGTCAATAGCTTCAATCAAGGCACTAACATCATCGAAGTGTTTACCTAGGGATCTAACGTTCAAATTGATTACAGAGATATTGTGACTATGAGTTAATACATTGTTTAAATCATGTGCTGCAAAATATCTGCAATTTAGATCATTAAAGTGATTATTGTCATAGATAGTGGATAAGAGGTTAAGTTCTGGGTCTATACTTGACTGCATAAAAAAAGCTGATTGCAGGAAAAACAAGAAAACAAAAAGAAATAAATGTACACAATACTGTACCAAACAAACATAAAAGGGGCTTACAGGGGTACAATGGAGTAAGGGAGTATGGCTAGGCTAGGAAACCTAGGTAATGAATGAGATTAAAGAAAAAAACATATAAACATGGACTATACAAAACACAAGATATAGATATACAAAACAAAAATATAAACAAGACTAAGCAATACAAAAAAAAAATTGAGCAAAAATGAAAAATGAGGTAGATTGCTTACAGGTACTCTCAGGTACACTGTAAGTAACAATAGACAGAAAATATATATCAATATAGAAAAGAATGTCACAATACAATAAGATAAGCTGCAGATAAAATGTACACAATACTGTACCAAACAAACATAAAAGGGGCTTACAGGGGTACAATGGAGTGAGGGAGTATGGCTAGGCTAGGAAACCTAGGTAATGAATGAGATTAAAGAAAAAAACATATAAACATGGACTATACAAAACACAAGATATAGATATACAAAACAAAAATATAAACAAGACTAAGCAATACAAAAAAAAATTGAGCAAAAATGAAAAATGAGGTAGATTGCTTACAGGTACTCTCAGGTACACTGTAAGTAACAATAGACAGAAAATATATATCAATATAGAAAAGAATGTCACAATACAATAAGATAAGCAATTACATGAACAGATGAAAAACAAATCTGCTGTAAAATAGGAAGTAATTATAGCAAAACACAATATAATAATATAACAATACAATAAGATATTTCGCACAAACTCCCCTGCAGCTTTCGAAATATCCCACATATCCCAATTTCGAGGCCTGAGCCATAATTTGGAGCCAAATGCTGGCTCTCTGCACGTATTCGCAGTTTGAAATTACGACTTTTTTATACCCAACATATGCCAAGTACTGAACGCGGCGTTTGGTCACATTTGTCCCAAACCCCCCCTGTAGTTTTCAAAATATCCCAAACACCCAATTTCGAGACCTGAGCCATATTTTGGAGCCAAATTCTGGCTCTCTGCACGTATTCGCAGTTTGAAATTACGACTTTTTATACGCAACATATGCCAAGTACTGAAAGTGGCGTTTGGTCACATATGTCCCAAACCTCCCTGCAGTTTTCAAAATATTCCAGACATCCCAATTTCGAGGAATGAGCCATATTTTGGAGCCAAATTCTGGCTCTCTGCACGTATTCTCAGTTTGAAATTACGACATTTTATACCCAACATATGCCAAGTCCTGAAAGCGGCGTTTGGTCAAATTTGTCTCAATCCCCCCTTCAGTTTTCAAAATATCCCAAACATACCAATTTCGAGGCCTGAGCCATATTTTGGAACCAAATTCTGGCTCTCTGCACGTATTCGCAGTTTGAAATTACGACTTTTTTATACCCAACATATACTAAGTACTGAAAGCAGCGTTTGGTCACATTTGTCCCAAACCCCCCCTGCAGTTTTCAAAATATCCCAAACATCCCAATTTCGAGGCCTGAGCCATATTTTGGAGCCAAATTCTGGCTCTATGCACGTATTCGCGGTTTGAAATTACGACATTTTATACCCAATATATGCCAAGTCTTGAAAGCGGCAGTGAGTCACATTTCGCACAAACTCCCCTGCAGTTTTCGAAATATCCCAAATATCCCAATTTCGAGGCCTGAGCAATATTTGGGAGCCAAATTCTGGCTCTCTGCACGTATTCGCAGTTTAAAATTACGACTTTTTTATGCCCAACATATGCCAAGTACTGAAAGCGGCGTTTGGTCACATTTGTCCCAAACCCCCCCTGCAGTTTTCAAAATATCCCAAACATCCCAATTTCCAGGCCTGAGCAATATTATGGAGCCAAATTCTGGCTCTTTGCACGTATTCGCGGTTTGAAATTACGACATTTTATACGCAACATATGCCATGTCCGGAAAGCGGCAGTGAGTCACATTTCACACAAACTCCCCTGCAATTTTCGAAATATCCCAAATATCCCAATTTTGAGGCCTGATCCATATTTTGGAGCCAAATTCTGGCTCTCTGCACGTATTCGCAGTTTGAAATTACGACTTTTTATACCCAACATATGCCAAGTACTGAAAGCAGCAGTGAGTCTCATTTTGCACAAACTCCCCTGCAGTTTTCAAAATATCCCAAACATCCCACTTTCGAGGCCTGAGCCATATTTTGGAGCCAAATTCAAGCTCTCTGCACGTATTCGCAGTTTGAAATTACGACTTTTTATACCCAACATATGCAAAGTTCTGAAAGCGGCGTTTGGTCAAATTTGTCACAAACCCCCCTGCAGTTTTCAAAATATCCCAAACATCCCAATTTCGAGGCCTGAGCCATATTTTGGAGCCAAATGCTGGCTCTCTGCACGTATTCGCAGTTTGAAATTACGACTTTTTTATACCCAACATATGCCAAGTACTGAACGCGGCGTTTGGTCACATTTGTCCCAAACCCCCCCTGTAGTTTTCAAAATATCCCAAACATCCCAATTTCGAGGCCTGTGCCATATTTTGGAGCCAAAATCTGGCTCTCTGCACGTATTCGCAGTTTGAAATTACAACTTTTTATACCCAACATATGCCAAGTACTGAAAGTGGCGTTTGGTCACATTTGTCCCAAACCTCCCTGCAGTTTTTCAAAATATCCCAAACATCCCAATTTCGAGGCCTGAGCCATATTTTGGAGCCAAATTCTGGCTCTATGCACGTATTCGCAGTTTGAATTAACGACTTTTTATACCCAACATATGCCAAGTCCTGAATGCGGCATTGAGTCACATTTGTCCCAAACCACCCCTGTAGTTTTCAAAATATCCCAATTTCGAGGCCTGAGCAATATTTTGGAGCCAAATTCTGGCTCTCTGCACGTATTCTCAGTTTGAAATTACGACTTTTTTATACCCAACATATACTAAGTACTGAAAGCGGCATTTGGTCACAATTCTCAATCCCCCCTGCAGTTTTCAAAATATCCCAAACATACCAATTTCGAGGCCTGAGCCATATTTTGGAGCCAAATTCTGGCTCTCTGCACGTATTCGCAGTATGAAATTACGAATTTTTTATACCCAACATATATCAAGTACTGAAAGCGGCGTTTGGTTACATTTGTCCTAAACCTCCCTGCAGCTTTCAAAATATCCGAAACATCACAATATCGAGGCCTGAGCCATATTTTGGAGCCAAATTCTGGCTCTCTGCACGTATTCGCAGTTTGATATTACGATTTTTATACCCAACATATGCCAGGTACTGAAATCGACAGTGAGTCACAATTCGCACAAACTCCCCTGCAGTTTTCGAAATATCCCAAATATCCCAATTTCGAGGCCTGAGCAATATTTTGGAGCCAAATTCTGGCTCTCTGCACGTATTCGAAGTTTGAAATTACGACTTTTTATACCCAACATATGCTGCGGGATATTTGGGCTTGATTCTGATTATTTAATTATTAATGTAGTAAATTAAATTACGAAGGACCACCCGCTTTTGAAGTAAAGAGGGAAACTGAGAATTTCTGATCATTAGGTAATTTCTAGATGAAACCAGTGACTATGGATATAACTAGAAAGTATGATCATAATAATAATTAATGGGCTGTATAATTAAATGAAACAAACCTCAAACACCTACATTGGGGGGTTATTACTGGAGGTAAGTACGTCCAGGAATTAGTGTTGTTCGTTCACTAATTCAATTAATAATAATCTAATCCTATAAGATAATGTTGAAATTAATCTCATTAGCATAGAGAGGAATATAAAATATGAGCATAATAATGAATTACAGTAAATCACACATTAATCTCAAAACATTCTACATAAATATATATTGCAACAGAATAATAAAAGGAAATAAATCTTAGCTTGATGAAGATTCCTTTAGTAAGCCATAGAAGTCCTCTTATTCTCCAGACTCGGTACACTAACGAGTGGAACGGGCTAAAATGGAGGAAGGCAGCATGAGGAATTCTTCTCTCGTGCTGCAAGATAAATAATTTCCAGTAGCAACTGATTTAACTACTCAATTTATATTCAAAAATTATTAAGATTTTACAGGTGATAAATTTTAATCACCTGTTATTAGGTGTTATCGCGCTTTTTAACGAACAATCACCCTGCTATCATCAATCTTCTACCTGATGCACCAAATAAAAGAATACTTAGCTGTGGGCACTGTATAAGTATTAAGATTGCATCCCAGGTGAATGTATCCCAAGATGTATTTCGCATCCCAGGCTCCGGTGAACCTATCCTTGATAGTGATGCACTTCAGCTGGCTGATCACGTGTCGTCAGGAACCAAGTCAAAGGGCTCCTTATTTAACACCAGCACTAGTTGAAGATATTATCTGCAAGGTTATTCACGCCTCACAGTGGCGGCTTTCATCTGAGGTTGGATAACACCTGCCCTATTTGCTGGGCAATGGCGTCTTCTTATGAGTACGGTAAGCGCAGGTCTGCTTCCTTTCGACTCTGCACGTGTCCACGTACTGAGGAGGATGGCGTCCCTCCAACCCACGCCGAGTCGGCGTTCATAAAACAAATTATTGTCTCGAACATTAATATTTCTCGCATTTGCGCTTGAAACGTTAAAGACTGGACGGGTTTATTATTTAGAGGAACAAAATATTATTATTTACCAATTTAAGAATGGTAAATATATGAGGGAGAGGAATTAATGTCTCCCCATGGCATTCATTGATGACGTTAACTCTATCGCGAGGTAGACGCTATGATTCTAACGCTCGGCTTTTCGGCTTTTAGTTAGAGAACAATTCGTCTGCAATCAGTTGTCATACAGAATGCTTTAATTATGGAGAATCGTATTTAATTCTCACACAAATTGGATATAATGTGTTTACTGTAAGGAAATCTGACGCAATACTGGTGTCAGGTGACGTGAGAATTCTAGCCTAATGCACAGATGAATTATTAGTACATGAGAATTCTACGAGTTGTTAATTTTACTTACTACAATATTTAGTATGGTTAGTAATAAGTAATGAGAATACAACAATGTTGTATTCGGTGTTGGAAATATCCAACATAACTCCAGGGGGAGGATCCTAGGGTCGCAGTGTACTGTGTTGTACTGACCTATCCCGAAGTGATATTAAGATTAATACATTAGTATGTTAGTATGTTAGTACACACTTAACGAACGTCCCGGATTTATTAAGGACTTACAAGAAGTTGAGTCTTGCTATTTACATGTTAACTGAAACATGTTGTTTGTAGCCTACACAATATTTATAGAATTTAACTCTCCCAATTTAAACTAACAGAATCTACAATGATGCGATATCCTGGGTCATAGTGACGTGTAATGTTTCGTTACGTGATATCACATCGTAGCATCATCAAAGTTTTCTCAGTGGGAAGTGAAGGAAATTATTCTTCTTCAGAGTTGTAATAGGCTTGCAAATTCAGCCTACATTGTTGAGCTGCAGCTCTAGTGGGGCGGTTGCTTGGAGGAACAAATTCATTGTCCACTGAAATTACTGGGGAAACTGTATCTGGCTGATATTCTTGTTCAGTCAGTTCAAGGGGAACCAGCTTCTCTAAAGTTTTTAGAGTAGTGTTGCCTCTGCATAAGACTTTAACCACTCTTAGGACACCTTGTCGATCTGGGTGAATGGTAACAATTTTTCCTATAGGCCACTCGGACCTTGGTCCATCACTGTCGACTAGTACAAGGTCTCCTGGCTTTAATTGCACCTTATTGTAAGGGCTCGAAGCTCCGTAGTGGTACTCTCGTAGAGCTGTGAGGTACTCTCGAGTCCACACCTCATTCCACCTGTTAATAACTCTAGAAAGACGCTGGTAGGTTTCCACCAAGTCTCCTCTGGTCACATGGGACGGGTCTACAGGGTCCTCTTCGGCTAAAGGGATAAGAGGGCTCAGTAGACCTCCATGGATCAAGTGAGAGGGGCTCAGTGGTTCTCTCTGGGTGTAATCATCAGACAGGTAGGTGATCGGGCGGTTATTGACTCGCGCCTCGATTTCCACAACTATAGTTTGGAGTTCTGAGTAACTGACCTTTTGTCGGTGTAAAGTTTTCCTTAGACACTTCTTGACTGTGCCTACCATTCGCTCATAGAACCCACCTTGCCAAGGGGCTCTTGGTGCTATGAATTTCCAGTGACATTGTCTTCTTTGTAAGACTGATTGCACTTCAGGGTGGTTCCAGACTTCTCGCAAACAACTTTCTCCTGCCACAAAATTAGATCCATTGTCTGATATCATTAATCTAGGACATGACCGACGGGCAGCAAATCTGCGGAAAGCTTGAATGAAAGCTTCAGCACTCATGTCTGGGGTGACCTCTAAGTGCACGCCTCTGGTTGTAGCACATGTAAAGAGACAAATGTACGCCTTCACTGGTATATTATCTGGGTTACCAGTGAGGAGTAAGGCTCCTGTATAATCAACTCCAGTGGTTTCGAAAGGACGAAGATGAACCACTCTCTCTTCTGGGAGTGGGGGAGGTCCTGGGTAAGGACAGACTCTAGCGTCGTATCTCTTACAGATTACACAAGATTTAATAATGGTTTTAACAGTCTGACGACCTTGAGGAAGCCAGTACTTTTGTCTAAGATCGGTGAGAGTATCTAAAACTCCACCATGTAGTGTACCATATTGATGGTGATGTAAGACAAAAAGTTTAGTTATGATGTGGTGACGAGGTAAAAGAATTGGGTTCTTAGTGTCTAAGTCAATCTTTGCATGTAGCAAACGTCCTCCACATCGTAGTATGTTATGAGTGTTGACATCGTACCAGATGCCCAGAGACTTAGTGAGTTTATCCGGAAGATTCTCAAATTCGCTTCTGTAGGTCTCTTGCTGCGCCCACTTAATCCAATAGTGAACAGGATTGGGAAATTTGTGTCGAATTCCTACTTTAGAGAGGAAATCAAACACGTGCGCAGTCACTCGTAACAATTTGCTTAAGTTGGAATAATGATGAGGATCAATGGCTAATGTTCGCTGAGGCTCTGGGTCCTTCATGGGAGTGGTGATATTGGTCACTATGACTTGTGGTTTTTGTTTGGGCCACTGACCACCAACAAGCCATGAAGGTCCATTGAACCACAGCGAAGACTTGACAAGTTGTTTTAATGTCAATCCCCTTGATAAATAATCTGCAGGATTGTCCTTAGTAGGAACATGTCTGAACTTATATCCTGCGGATAAATCATGAATCTCCCTGACGCGATTACTGACGTAAGGAGTTTTGTTGTTATTGTTTCTTACCCATTGTAAGACTGCCTCGTTGTCTGACCACACTACAATCTCACCAAAGTGGATATTACTGAGTGTCTTTGCCAGGCAATGGGCCAATCTCACTCCCACTAGCAATGCAGTCAACTCCATCTGAGGTAAGGATCTCTTCTTGATGGGAGCAACTCTTGCTTTTGATGTGAGTAAAATTGATTGAGCACTGTTAACTAAATAGGCTGCTGCGCCATATGCTTTGCCAGAGGCATCGCAAAAAACGTGCAAATTGGTGGGTAAGTTTGGTCCTGAAGCATTACGAGGAAATTTCAAAACACCTAACTGAGTAAAATCCGTTGAGAGTATTTGCCATTTGGCTTGTAACTCACTTGGTAACGGATCATCCCATCCCATATGTTTCTGCCAGCACTCCTGCATTAGGAGTTTGCCCCTTATCAATATAGGACTAAGTAGGCCTAAAGGGTCAAATGGTTGACTGACAAATGAGAGCAGTGTTCTCATGGTAAGGGTTGAATTATCAGTTTGCACTGACTTGACACTCATCTCGTCAGTGCTGGTGTTCCATTCCACGCCTAGAACCTTTAATTTACTGGGTACCTGATAATCGGGAAATTCTTTCTCGATTAACTGGTTAAGCAGTTTATTATTTGAGGCCCATGACTGTAGAGGCATATTGGCTCCTAACAGTTCACGGTTAGCCTCATGGTAGATTTCTACCAGATCAGCTTGATCATTAGTTGTCCCCTGGAAATTGTCGAGATAAAAGTTGTCGCTAATGGTTGCCTTATAAGGCTGTCTGATTTCCTCAAATGCGTGTCTAATGTTGCTTGCAAAAGAAACGGTGAGGACGTAGCACCAAATAATACAGAGGCAAACCGATAGGTGATTATTTCACTGTTAGGATCCAGTGGATCCTTGAACCAGAGGAATTTTGTGTAGTCACGATCTTCCTCCTGCAATCCTACTCGGAGAAAGGCTTTGCTGATGTCAGCAGTATAGGCAAAAATGCCTGTGCGAAATCGTAACAACACGTCATGTAGCCTTTGTGTTAGGCAAGGTCCCGTTTGGAGACATTCATTTAAAGACACACTGCTAGGCTTTACTTTAGCACTGCAATTAAAGACAATACGAATAGGTGTTGTCAGTGAGTCTTTCACCACAGCATGGTGAGGTAAATAATGACCTGTTTTTCGGTCATCGTGTTCAACAACTTCAATGATCTTATTGTTAAGTTGTTGTTGGATAAGTTGGTGATACATGGTTAGTTTGTCTGGCTGCTTCTGCAGTCGTGTTAATTGAGACTGCAATTGTGAGGCTGCCATAAAATAATTCACTGGAAGTTGTGGATGATCTAACTTCCATGGGAGTCTTACCCAGTATTGTTTATTTGAGTAGACAACTGTATCCAGATATTGCTGGTAAGTCCATGTATCATCAGGACTTGGTTGCTCAGGGATGATGCCTAACGTATCTAAATCCCACAAACGATGTATTGGTGGGTCAGACTCAATGTCCTCGGCTATTTCCCTGAAGCGTAGGGGTGACTGCTCTAAGCCTAGTCACGCCACAATTACATTATTGGTTTGTTGGTTTGTGGACGCTGGACCTTGTCTGAAAAGCACGGGTCCTGTAAGCAATTTGCCCCCTGCGGACGACAACAAATTCATACCATGTTGCCTAGTGCATCCAGTGATAAACTTGTAATAATGATCCGCGCCTATTAATATTCCAATATCTGTGAGGCAATCGGAATTTATTTTATGATCCGCTAGCCTCATGCGGTTTCGCTTAAGGTGTCTCGCAGTGCGAGCTAATCCTGTGACCTGCAGGTCCGTAGGAATCTTATCCACTACCACCGCATGGATTGGGCTAGCAGAGGATCCCAATCTAACTAGTAATTTAACTACCTTGTAGTCACGAGGTCCACTATTTGATAGGAAACCAAAAATGTTTAACTTCACACTTTTGGTAGGTTTTAAATTTAAATCATCTACCAGTTGTTGTGTGATGAAGGTTTTTTGTGAACCTTGGTCAAAAAGACCTCTACTGTTAATTCTAGATCTTCGGTTTATTAATTTAAGCTGAGCGGTAGGCAAGGTAGTACTATTGCCTGACTCAGTAGCAAGTACATTCACTTCGTGATGTACTTTACAATATTGCACTGCAGTAGAATTAGTAAAATTCTCTCAGTGGTCATGGTTGGGGTAGGAGATTTCCTACATAAGGCGTAGTGGTGTACACTTTGGTTACAACGGTTGCAAGTACGTAGTGGTACTGCACATTTCTTGGGATCATGAGAACCCATACATTTAGTGCATTTGTGCAATTCCTGTAACCTTTTAACTCTAGCATTATACGTAGGATAAGCAGAGCATTGGTAAGTGGTGTGTTCCTGATTGCAGAACAGACACTTTCTTTGGTTATAAGACTTAATCTCTTTAGTAGACAAGTCATTGGTTATCTCTGAAGGAGATACTGAATATGTACCTACATTTCCACTTCTTTTCCTGGTGGATGGAGTAGGTTTGGATTTATATTTATTAGACTTACTAGGAGTCTGTTTAGGTTTGACTGAAATATCAGTATTAATTGGTTTGGACTCAGGTTTAATTTTGTCACGAGTCTTTAACCTATTACCTGTGATCCTCAACCCTCGAAAATCTGATCGAGAGTAAGAAACTCAGTATTATAATGTGAGCAGAGCTCTGTCAAGACGTTTCGAGGTAATTTCCTCTGTAACAATAGCTTGATAGACCATTCAGAACTAGGTATATTGACCTTGGTACCTAAGGCCTTTACTAGAGACTCTACTTCTAGTCTGAAGCTTTGAAGTGACTCTGGTCTACTGTTTGGCGCATTCAGATCTAGCAATTGATAATAAAGGGTAGCTATACTTAACTCTTTGTTGCAATAGTTCAACTTCAGGAGTTTTATAGCTTCCTCATAATTACTCTCATTACGAGTAAGGTTATGTATGACCTTTTTAGCCTCTCCTGTGAGAAGACTGAGTAGGTATGAAAATTTAGAAACTTTGTCTAGAGACTGTTTCTTATGGATGTGAACTTCAAAGGAAGTCCAAAAATTGTCCCAATTTTCTGTATCTAATCCTGAAAAGGTGGGCAAGTCTAAAGTGGGTAAACGAACCTCGGGTACGTGATTATTGAAGTGAGACCCAGTGTTGCTGGTATTGGATCCAGACTGTTTGGCTAATTTAGATAGCCTGAAAATTTTATCATGAGTCTCCTCTTCATATTGGGAGATGTCGTTTACAATTTGACTTGTTTCATCAGGATCAATTTCTACAGTATTTAGCAGATCAAAATAAGATTGACCTGCAGATCTGACTTGATCAAATTTCAGATCAGCCAATCTAACTAATGACTAAGTGATAAGAGTCAATGAGATTATCTTTAGTTAAGTTGTCAGCCTTATTAATTAATCTGGTCAAGTGACCTTTAAGGCCAATGTAGGTTCTCCTCAATTGTTCAGGAGTAGCCATGTTGGGCTTAGGTTCAAACTTCACAGTGTTAGTATATGTATTACTAATGAAGCTTGGGTACTTGTTCATTAGTGAACATGTAACATTAACTGTAGCCTAATTTAAGGTGGCTACTTTATATTTTACCTTCACTTGAGGTTGAATGTACCTACCTACCTAACAACAAATAGCTAGATATTTTGTGTACTGTCTGAACTTCACCACTAGTTCTCGTCCGGTTAGCTCATCCTTATCACCATCAGAGTTAATGGAGATAATCCAGCAATACACAAAAAAGATACACAAAATAATGCATACAAGAGAAATATTATGGAGACACTCCAATCAGAGTTATCTCAAAAATTAATCCCACCCTATACAGGGTCAGCACAAAGAATATAATATATACAACACTGACTAGTTTAGATCTAGTCGTAATAATTCCTAACTAAGAACTATACAATTATTTAGTCTGAGCTTGTACCCAATTCAGCACAATCTCAGCCTAAATTCTACCTAATAACATGGGTAAAGATTATTGTGGTGCAATAAGGTAAATACAGTTGTGCTGTATTTTTGTTTTTTTTTGTTTTATAAGAGTGCTCTTGCACACACAGGTGAACAATTATGTACAGTTAAGTTTGGCTTGCTAGCCACAGCCTTTTGTGATGGTTGATGGTGTTAATTAACTTGCCAACCACATGTAACCTAGATTCCCCTGACAAATGTACACCGTCTCTGGTCAGGTTCTGTCTGTAAGGTCTGGCTGTAAATTGGATATATGTGGCATCCAATCTCACTCGTTTTTTCAGCCTGAAATTTATGTACTTAGCAGCTCTCAGCTAGTATTCCGGAGTTACTCCCCAACGATTATCTTGACTTGGTTGGCGAGGTTCCACTAATGTGAATACTACTGATTCACTGATGAGCTTGAAAGAAGAAATTATGTTTTTGAGGTGTTTGATCACCTCGGCTGGATGACGAGTGGGGTGGATGTCATTACCACCTAAGTATATAATGGTTAGATGGTGAGGCCACTCTAACGCAGGTGTTAGGGTGGTGTTATTGTAAAAGTTATGAGCTGTTGCTCCTGGTGACCTAAAGATTCTCACCTTGGTGTGAGGTATAGGTCTAAGTGTTGTGGGTAATTGGCTATGACCCACTAAAGCTACTTTATACATGAGGTGAAAGTAGCAATATATTAGTGTGATCTAGGCTAACTGATGTATTACACTCTTAGTTGACACAATTAATTAAATAGTTAGTCTAGCTTCTATCACACAAGGATTAGTTATTAATGGTTAATATTTTAATTATAAATTTAATGCCTATCCGGTTCGAAGGACCATAATTTGGGATATTTGGGCTTGATTCTGATTATTTAATTATTAATGTAGTAAATTAAATTACGAAGGACCACCCGCTTTTGAAGTAAAGAGGGAAACTGAGAATTTCTGATCATTAGATAATTTCTAGATGAAACCAGTGACTATGGATATAACTAGAAAGTATGATCATAATAATAATTATTGGGCTGTATTATTAAATGAAACCAACCTCAAACACCTACATTGGCGGGTTATTACTGGAGGCAAGTACGTCCAGGAATTAGTGTGGTTCGTTCACTAATTCAATTATTAATAATCTAATCCTATAAGATAATGTTGAAATTAATCTCATTAGCATAGAGAGGAATATAAAATATGAGCATAATAATGAATTACAGTAAATCACACATTAATCTCAAAACATTCTGCATAAATATATATTGCAACAGAATAGTAAAAGGAAATAAATCTTAGCTTGAGGAAGATTCCTTTAGTAAGCCATAGAAGTCCTCTTATTCTCCAGACTCGGTACACTAACGAGTGGAACGGGCTAACATGGAGGAAGGCAGCATGAGGAATTCTTCTTTCATGCTGCAAGATAAATAATTTCCAGTAGCAACTGATTTAACTACTCAATTTATATTCAAAAATTATTAAGATTTTACAGGTGATAAATTTTAATCACCTGTTATTAGGTGTTATCGCGCTTTTTAGCGAACAATCACCCTGCTATCATCAATCTTCTACCTGATGCACCAAATAAAAGAATACTTAGCTGTGGGCACTGTATAAGTATTAAGATTGCATCCCAGGTGAATGTATCCCAAGATGTATTTCGCATCCCAGGCTCCGGTGAACCTATCCTGGATAGTGATGCACTTCAGCTGGCTGATCACGTGTCGTCAGGAACCAAGTCAAAGGGCTCCTTATTTAACACCAGCACTAGTTGAAGATATTATCTGCAAGGTTATTCACGCCTCACAGTGGCGGCTTTCATCTGAGGTTGGATAACACCTGCCCTATTTGCTGGGCAATGGCGTCTTCTTATGAGTACGGTAAGCGCAGGTCTGCTTCCTTTCGACTCTGCACGTACTGAAAGCGGCGTTTGGTAACATTTGTCCCAAACCCCCCCTGCAGTTTTCAAAATATCCAAAACATTCCAATTTCGAGGCCTGAGCCATATTTTGGAGCCAAATTCTGGCTCTATGCACGTATTCGCGGTTTGAAATTACGACATTTTATACCCAACATATGCCAAGTCCTGAAAGCGGCAGGGAGTCACATTTCGCACAAACTCCCCTGCAATTTTCGAAATATCCCAAATATCCCAATTTCGAGGCCTGAGCAGTATTTTGGAGCCAAATTCTCGCTCTGTGCACGTATTCGCAGTTTGAAATTACGAATTTTTTATACCCAACATATGCCAGGTACTGAACACTGCGTTTGGTCACATTTGTCCCAAACCCCCCCCCCCCCCTGTAGTTTTCAAAATATCCCAAACATCCCAATTTCGAGGCCTGAGCCATATTTTGGAGCCAAATTCTGGCTCTCTGCACGTATTCGCAGTTTGAAATTACGACTTTTTATACCCAACATATGCCAAGTACTGAAAGTGGCGTTTGGTCACATTTGTCCCAAACCTCCCTGCAGTTTTCAAAATATCCCAAATATCCCAATTTCGAGGCTTGAGCAATATTTTGGAGCCAAATTCTGGCTCTATGCACGTATTCGCGGTTTGAAACTACGACATTTTATACCCAACATATGCCAAGTCCTGAAAGCGGCAGAGTCACATTTCGCACAAACTCCCCTGCAGTTTTCGAAATATATCAAATATCCCAATTTTGAGGCCTGATCTATATTTTAGAGCCAAATTCTGGCTCTCTGCACGTATTCTCAGTTTGAAATTACGACTTTTTTATACCCAACATATACTAAGTACTGAAAGCGGCGTTTGGTCACATTTGTCCCAGACCCCCCCTGCAGTTTTCAAAATATCCCAAACATCCCAATTTCGAGGACTGAGCCATATTTTGGAGCCAAATTCTGGCTCTATGCACGTATTCGCGGTTTGAAATTACGACATTTTATACCCAACATATGCCAAGTCTTGAAAGCGGCAGTGAGTCACATTTCGCACTAACTCCCCTGCAGTTTTCGTAATATCTCAAATATCCCAATTTCGAGGCCTGAGCCATATTTTGGAGCCAAATGCTGGCTCTCTGCACGTATTCGCAGTTTGAAATTACGACTTTTTTATACCCAACATATGCCAAGTACTGAACGCGGCGTTTGGTCACATTTGACCCAAACCCCCCCCCCCCCCCTGTAGTTTTCAAAATATCCCGAACAACCCAATTTCGAGGCCTGAGCCATATTTTGGAGCCAAATTCTGGCTCCCTGCACGTATTCGCAGTTTGATATTACGACTTTTTATACCCAACATATGCCAAGTACTGAAAGTGGCATTTGATCACATTTGTCCCAAACCTCCCTGCAGTTTTCAAAATATTACAGACATCCCAATTTCGATGCCTGAGCAACATTTTGGAGCCAAATTCTGGCTCTATGCACGTATTCGCAGTTTGAAATTACGACTTTTTATACCCAACATATGCCAAGTCCTGAAAGCGGCAGTGAGTCACATTTTGCACAAACTCCCCTGCAGTTTTTGAAATATCTCAAATATCCCAATTTCGAGGCCTGAGCCATATTTTGGAGCCAAACTCTGGCTCTCTGCAGGTATTCGCTGTTTGAAATTACGAATTTTTAATACCCAATATATGCCAAGTACTTAAAGCGGCGTTTGGTTACATTTGTCCCAAACCTCCGTGCAGTTTTCAAAATATCCCAAACATCACAATATCGAGGCCTGAGCCATATTTTGGAGCCAAACTCTAGCTCTCTGCACGTATTCGCAGTTTGAAATTACGATTTTTTTATACCCAATATATGCAAAGTACTGAAAGCTTCGTTTGGTAACATTTGTCCCAGAACGGCCCTGCAGTTTTCAAAATATCCCAAACATCCCAATTTCGAGGCCTGTTCAATATTTTGGAGCCAAATTCTGGCTCTATGCACGTATTCGCGGTTTGAAATTACGACATTTTATACCCAACATATGCCAAGTCCTGAAAGCAGCAGAGTCACATTTCGCACAAACTCCCCTGCAGTTTTCGAAATATCCCAAATATCCCAATTTTGAGGCCTGATCCATATTTTGGAGCCAAATTTTGGGTCTCTGCACGTATTCTCAGTTTGAAATTACGACATTTTATACCCAACATGTGCCAAGTACTGAACGCGGCGTTTGGTCACATTTGTCACGATACCCCCCCCCCCCCTGTAGTCTTCAAAATATCCCAAACATCCCAATTTCGAGGCCTGAGCAATATTTTGGAGCCAAATTCTGGCTCTCTGCACGTATTCGCAGTTTGAAATTACGACTTTTTATACCCAACATATGCCAAGTACTGAAAGTGGCGTTTGGTCACATTTGTCCCAAACCTCCCTGCAGTTTTCAAAATATCCCAAACATCCCAATTTCGAGGCATGAGCCATATTTTGGAGCCAAATTCTGGCTCTCTGCACGTATTCGGAGTTTGAAATTACGAATTTATATACCCAACATATGCCAAGTACTGAAAGCGGGGTTTCGTCACATTTGTCACCAACCTCACTGCAGTTTTCAGAATATCCCAAACGTCCCATTTTCGAGGCCTGAGCAACATTTTGGAGCCCAATATTGGCTCTATGCACGTATTCGCAGTTTGAAATTACGACTTTTTATACCCAACATATGCCAAGTCCTGAAAGCTGCAGTGAGTCACATTTTGCACAAACTCCCCTGCAGTTTTCGAAATATCCCAAAAATCCCAATTTCGAGGCCTGAGCCATATTTTGGAGCCAAATTCTGGCTCTCTGCACGTATTCGCAGTTTAAAATTACGAATTTATATACCCAACATATGCCAAGTACTGAAAGTGGCATTTCGTCACATTTGTCCCAAACCTCTCTGCAGTTTTCAAAATATCCCAAACATCACAATATCGAGGCCTGAGCCATATTTTAGAGCCAAATTCTGGCTCTCTGCACGTATTCGCAGTTTGATATTACGATTTTTATACCCAACATATGCCAAGTACTGAAAGCGGAAGTGAGTCACATTTTGCACAAACTCCCCTGCAGTTTTCGAAATATCCCAAACATCCCAATTTCGAGGCCTGAGCCATATTTTGGAGCCAAACTCTGCCTCTCTGCACGTATTCGCAGTTTGAAATTACTATTTTTTTATACCCCAATATATGCCATGTACTGAAAGCGGCGTTTGGTAATATTTGTCCCAAACCCCCCCTGCAGTTTTCAAAATATCCTAAACATCCCAATTTCGAGGCCTGAGCCATATTTTGGAGCCAAATTCTGGCTCTCTGCACGTATTCGCGGTTTGAAATTACGACTTTTTTATACCCAACATATACTAAGTACTGAAAGCGGCGTTTGGTCACATTTGTCCCCCCCCCCCTGTAGTTTTCAAAATATCCCAAACATCCCAATTTCGAGGCCTGAGCCATATTTTGGAGCCAAATTCCTGCTCTCTGCACGTATTCGCAGTTTGAAATTACGACTTTTTATACCCAACATATGCCAAGTACTGAAAGTGGCGTTTTGTCACATTTGTCCCAAACCTCCCTGCAGATTTCAAAATATCCCAAACATCCCAATTTCGAGGCATGAGCCATATTTTGGAGCCAAATTCTGGCTCTCTGCACGTATTCGGAGTTTGAAATTACGAATTTATATACCCAACATATGCCAAGTACTGAATTCGGCGTTTCGTCACATTTGTCACCAACCTCACTGCAGTTTTCAGAATATCCCAATCATCCCAATTTCGAGGCCTGAGCAACATTTTGGAGCCAAATTCTGGCTCAATGCACGTATTCGCAGTTTGAAATTACGACTTTTTATACCCAACATATGCCAAGTCCTGAAAGCGGCAGTGAGTCACATATTTTGCACAAACTCCCCTGCAGTTTTCGAAATATCCCAAAAATCCCAATTTCGAGGCCTGAGCCATATTTTGGAGCCAAATTCTGGCTCTCTCTCTGAAATTTCGACTTTTTATACCCAACATATGCCAAGTACTGAAATTGGCATTTGGTCACATTTGTCCCAAACCTCCCTGCAGTTTTCAAAATATACCTAATATCCCAATTTCGAGTCATGAGCCATATTTTGGAGCCAAATTCTGGCTCTCTGCACGTATTCGCAGTTTGAAATTACGAATTTATATACCAAACATATGCCAAGTACTGAAAGTGGCATTTCGTCACATTTGTCCCAAACCTCTCTGCAGTTTTCAAAATATCCCAAACATCCCAATTCCGAGGCCTGAGCCATATTTTGGAGCCAAACTCTGGCTCTCTGCACGTATTCGCAGTTTGAAATTACTATTTTTTTATACCCCAATATATGCCATGTACTGAAAGCGGTGTTTGGTAATATTTGTCCCAAACCCCCCCTGCATTATTCAAAATATCCTAAACATCCCAATTTCGAGGCCTGAGCTATATTTTGGAGCCAAATTCTGGCTCTCTGCACGTATTCGCGGTTTGAAATTACAACATTTTATGCGCAACATATGCCAAGTCCTGAAAGCGGCAGTGAGTCACATTTCGCACAAACTCCCCTGCAGTTTTCGAAATATCCCAAATATCCCAATTTCGAGGCCTGAGCCATATTTTGGAGCCAAATTCTGGCTCTCTGCACGTATTCGCAGTTTGAAATTACGACTTTTTTATGCCCAACATATGCCAAGTACTGAATGCAGCGTTTGGTCACATTTGTCCCAAACCGTCCCTGCAGTTTTCAAAATATCCCAAACATCCCAATTTCGAGGCCTGAGCCATATTTTGGAGCCAAATTCTGTCTCTATGCACGTATTCGCGGTTTGAAATTACGACATTTTATACACAACATATGCCAAGTACTGAAAGCGGCATTTGGTTACATTTGTCCTAATCCTCCCTGCAGCTTTCAAAATATCCCAAACATCACAATATCGAGGCCTGAGCCATATTTTGGAGCCAAATTCTGGCTCTCTGCACGTATTCGCAGTGTGATATTACGATTTTTATACCCAACATATGCCAAGTACTGAAATCGGTAGTGAGTCACATTTTGCATAAACTCCCCTGCAGTTTTCGAAATATCCCAAACATCCCAATTTCGAGACGTGAGCCATATTTTGGAGCCAAACTCAGGCTCTCTGCACGTATTCCAAGTTTGAAATTACGACTTTTTATACCCATCATATGCCAAGTACTGAACGCGGCGTTTGATCACATTTGTCTCAAACCCCCCTGCAGTTTTCAAAATACCCCAAACATCATAATTTCGAGGCCTGAGCCATATTTTGGAGCCAAATTCTGGCTCTCAGCACGTATTCGCAGTTTGAAATTACGAATTTGTCATACCCAACATATGCCAAGTACTGAAAGCGGCGTTTGGTCACATTTGTCCCAAACTCCCCCTGCAGTTTTTAAAATATCCCAAACATCCCAATTTCGAGGCCTTAGCCATATTTTGGAGCCAAATTCTGGCTCTATGCACGTATTCGCGGTTTGAAATTACGACATTTTTGACCCAACATATGCAAAGTCCTGAAAGCAGCAGTGAGTCACAATTCCCACAAACTCCCCTGCAGTTTTCGAAATATCCCAAATATCCCAATTTGGAGGCCTGAGCAATATTTTGGAGCCAAATTCTGGCTCTCTGCACGTATTCGAAGTTTGAAATTACGACTTTTTATACCCAACATATGCCAAGTACTCTCCGCGGCGTTTGGTCACATTTGTCCCAAACCGCCCCCCCTGCAGTTTTCAAAATATCCCAAACATCCCAATTTCGAGGCCTGAGCCATATTTTGGAGCCAAATTCTGGCTCTATGCACGTATTCGCGGTTTGAAATTACGACATTTTAAACCCAACATATGCCAAGTCCTGAAAGCGGCAGTGAGTCACATTTCGCACAAACTCCCCTGCAGTTTTCGAAATATCCCAAATATCCCAATTTTGAAGCCTGAGCCATAATTTGGAGCCAAATTCTGGCTCTCTGCACGTATTTGCAGTATGAAATTACGAATTTTTTATACCCAACATATGCCAAGTACTGAAAGCGGCATTTGGTTACATTTGTCCTAAGACTACCTGCAGCTTTCAAAATATCCCAAACATCACAATATCGAGGCCTGAGCCATATTTTGGAGCCAAATTCTGGCTCTCTGCACGAATTCGCAGTGTGATATTACGATTTTTATACCCAACATATGCCAAGTACTGAAATCGGCAGTGAGTCACATTTTGCACAAACTCCCCTGCAGTTTTCGAAATATCCCAAACATCCCAATTTCGAGGCGTGAGCCATATTTTGGAGCCAAACTCAGGCTCTCTGCACGTATTCCAAGTTTGAAATTACGACTTTTTATACCCAACATATGCCAAGTACTGAACGCGGCGTTTGGTCACATATGTCTCTAAACCCCCCCCCCCCCCTGCAGTTTTGAAAATATCCCAAACATCCCAATTTCGAGGCCTGAGCCATATTTTGGAGCCAAATTCTGGCTCTATGCATGTATTCGCGGTTTGAAATTACGACATTTTATACCCAACATATGCCAAGTCCTAAAAGCGGCAGTGAGTCACATTTCGCACAAACTCCCCTGCAATTTTCGAAATATCCCAAATATCCCAATTTCGAGGCCTGAGCAATATTTTGGAGCCAAATTCTGGCTCTCTGCACGTATTCGAAGTTTGAAATTACGACTTTTTATACCCAACATATGCCAAGTACTGAAAGTGGCGTTTGGTCAAATTTGTCCCAAACCTCCCTGCAGTTTTCAAAATATCCCAAACATCCCAATTTCGAGGCATGAGCCATATTTTTGAGCCAAATTCTGGCTTTCTGCACGTATTCGCAGTTTGATATTACGAATTTATATACCCAACATATGCCAAGTACTGAAAGTGGCATTTCGTCACATTTGTCCCAAACCTCTCTGCAGTTTTCAAAATATCCCAAACATCACAATATCGAGGCCTGAGCCATATTTTAGAGCCAAATTCTGGCTCTCTGCACGTATTCGCAGTTTGATATTACGATTTTTATACCCAACATATGCCAAGTACTGAAAGCGGAAGTGAGTCACATTTTGCACAAACTCCCCTGCAGTTTTCGAAATATCCCAAACATCCCAATTTCGAGGCCTGAGCCATATTTTGGAGCCAAACTCTGCCTCTCTGCACGTATTCGCAGTTTGAAATTACTATTTTTTTATACCCCAATATATGCCATGTACTGAAAGCGGCGTTTGGTAATATTTGTCCCAAACCCCCCATGCAGTTTTCAAAATATCCTAAACATCCCAATTTCGAGGCCTGAGCCATATTTTGGAGCCAAATTCTGGCTCTCTGCACGTATTCGCGGTTTGAAATTACGACTTTTTTATACCCAACATATACTAAGTACTGAAAGCGGCGTTTGGTCACATTTGTCCCCCCCCCCCTGTAGTTTTCAAAATATCCCAAACATCCCAATTTCGAGGCCTGAGCCATATTTTGGAGCCAAATTCTTGCTCTCTGCACGTATTCGCAGTTTGAAATTACGACTTTTTATACCCAACATATGCCAAGTACTGAAAGTGGCGTTTTGTCACATTTGTCCCAAACCTCCCTGCAGATTTCAAAATATCCCAAACATCCCAATTTCGAGGCATGAGCCATATTTTGGAGCCAAATTCTGGCTCTCTGCACGTATTCGGAGTTTGAAATTACGAATTTATATACCCAACATATGCCAAGTACTGAATGCGGCGTTTCGTCACATTTGTCACCAACCTCACTGCAGTTTTCAGAATATCCCAATCATCCCAATTTCGAGGCCTGAGCAACATTTTGGAGCCAAATTCTGGCTCAATGCACGTATTCGCAGTTTGAAATTACGACTTTTTATACCCAACATATGCCAAGTCCTGAAAGCGGCAGTGAGTCACATATTTTGCACAAACTCCCCTGCAGTTTTCGAAATATCCCAAAAATCCCAATTTCGAGGCCTGAGCCATATTTTGGAGCCAAATTCTGGCTCTCTCTCTGAAATTTCGACTTTTTATACCCAACATATGCCAAGTACTGAAATTGGCATTTGGTCACATTTATCCCAAACCTCCCTGCAGTTTTCAAAATATACCTAATATCCCAATTTCGAGTCATGAGCCATATTTTGGAGCCAAATTCTGGCTCTCTGCACGTATTCGCAGTTTGAAATTACGAATTTATATACCCAACATATGCCAAGTACTGAAAGTGGCATTTCGTCACATTTGTCCCAAACCTCTCTGCAGTTTTCAAAATATCCCAAACATCCCAATTCCGAGGCCTGAGCCATATTTTGGAGCCAAACTCTGGCTCTCTGCACGTATTCGCAGTTTGAAATTACTATTTTTTTATACCCCAATATATGCCATGTACTGAAAGCGGTGTTTGGTAATATTTGTCCCAAACCCCCCCTGCAGTATTCAAAATATCCAAAACATCCCAATTTCGAGGCCTGAGCCATATTTTGGAGCCAAATTCTGGCTCTCTGCACGTATTCGCGGTTTGAAATTACAACATTTTATGCGCAACATATGCCAAGTCCTGAAAGCGGCAGTGAGTCACATTTCGCACAAACTCCCCTGCAGTTTTCGAAATATCCCAAATATCCCAATTTCGAGGCCTGAGCCATATTTTGGAGCCAAATTCTGGCTCTCTGCACGTATTCGCAGTTTGAAATTACGACTTTTTTATGCCCAACATATGCCAAGTACTGAATGCAGCGTTTGGTCACATTTGTCCCAAACCGTCCCTGCAGTTTTCAAAATATCCCAAACATCCCAATTTCGAGGCCTGAGCCATATTTTTGAGCCAAATTCTGTCTCTATGCACGTATTCGCGGTTTGAAATTACGACATTTTATACACAACATATGCCAAGTACTGAAAGCGGCATTTGGTTACATTTGTCCTAATCCTCCCTGCAGCTTTCAAAATATCCCAAACATCACAATATCGAGGCCTGAGCCATATTTTGGAGCCAAATTCTGGCTCTCTGCACGTATTCGCAGTGTGATATTACGATTTTATACCCAACATATGCCAAGTACTGAAATCGGTAGTGAGTCACATTTTGCATAAACTCCCCTGCAGTTTTCGAAATATCCCAAACATCCCAATTTCGAGACGTGAGCCATATTTTGGAGCCAAACTCAGGCTCTCTGCACGTATTCCAAGTTTGAAATTACGACTTTTTATACCCATCATATGCCAAGTACTGAACGCGGCGTTTGATCACATTTGTCTCAAACCCCCCTGCAGTTTTCAAAATACCCCAAACATCATAATTTCGAGGCCTGAGCCATATTTTGGAGCCAAATTCTGGCTCTCAGCACGTATTCGCAGTTTGAAATTACGAATTTTTCATACCCAACATATGCCAAGTACTGAAAGCGGCGTTTGGTCACATTTGTCCCAAACTCCCCCTGCAGTTTTTAAAATATCCCAAACATCCCAATTTCGAGGCCTTAGCCATATTTTGGAGCCAAATTCTGGCTCTATGCACGTATTCGCGGTTTGAAATTACGACATTTTTGACCCAACATATGCAAAGTCCTGAAAGCAGCAGTGAGTCACAATTCGCACAAACTCCCCTGCAGTTTTCGAAATATCCCAAATATCCCAATTTGGAGGCCTGAGCAATATTTTGGAGCCAAATTCTGGCTCTCTGCACGTATTCGAAGTTTGAAATTACGACTTTTTATACCCAACATATGCCAAGTACTCTCCGCGGCGTTTGGTCACATTTGTCCCAAACCGCCCCCCCTGCAGTTTTCAAAATATCCCAAACATCCCAATTTCGAGGCCTGAGCCATATTTTGGAGCCAAATTCTGGCTCTATGCACGTATTCGCGGTTTGAAATTACGACATTTTAAACCCAACATATGCCAAGTCCTGAAAGCGGCAGTGAGTCACATTTCGCACAAACTCCCCTGCAGTTTTCGAAATATCCCAAATATCCCAATTTTGAAGCCTGAGCCATAATTTGGAGCCAAATTCTGGCTCTCTGCACGTATTTGCAGTATGAAATTACGAATTTTTTATACCCAACATATGCCAAGTACTGAAAGCGGCATTTGGTTACATTTGTCCTAAGACTACCTGCAGCTTTCAAAATATCCCAAACATTACAATATCGAGGCCTGAGCCATATTTTGGAGCCAAATTCTGGCTCTCTGCACGTATTCGCAGTGTGATATTACGATTTTTATACCCAACATATGCCAAGTACTGAAATCGGCAGTGAGTCACATTTTGCACAAACTCCCCTGCAGTTTTCGAAATATCCCAAACATCCCAATTTCGAGGCGTGAGCCATATTTTGGAGCCAAACTCAGGCTCTCTGCACGTATTCCAAGTTTGAAATTACGACTTTTTATACCCAACATATGCCAAGTACTGAACGCGGCGTTTGGTCACATTTGTCTCTAAACCCCCCCCCCCTGCAGTTTTGAAAATATCCCAAACATCCCAATTTCGAGGCCTGAGCCATATTTTGGAGCCAAATTCTGGCTCTATGCATGTATTCGCGGTTTGAAATTACGACATTTTATACCCAACATATGCCAAGTCCTAAAAGCGGCAGTGAGTCACATTTCGCACAAACTCCCCTGCAATTTTCGAAATATCCCAAATATCCCAATTTCGAGGCCTGAGCAATATTTTGGAGCCAAATTCTGGCTCTCTGCACGTATTCGAAGTTTGAAATTACGACTTTTTATACCCAACATATGCCAAGTACTGAAAGTGGCGTTTGGTCAAATTTGTCCCAAACCTCCCTGCAGTTTTCAAAATATCCCAAACATCCCAATTTCGAGGCATGAGCAGTTTTCGAAATATCCCAAATATCCCAATTTCGAGGCCTGAGCCATATTTTGGAGCCAAATTTTGGCTCTCTGCACGTATTCGCAGTTTGATATTACGATTTTTATACCCAACATATGCCAAGTACTGAAAGCGGAAGTGAGTCACATTTAGCACAAACTCCCCTGCAGTTTTCGAAATATCCCAAACATCCCAATTTCGAGGCCTGAGCCATATTTTGGAGCCAAACTCTGCCTCTCTGCAAGTATTCGCAGTTTGAAATTACTATTTTTTTATACCCCAATATATGCCATGTACTGAAAGCGGCGTTTGGTAATATTTGTCCCAAACCCCCCCCTGCAGTTTTCAATATATACTAAACATCCCAATTTCGAGGCCTGAGCCATATTTTGGAGCCAAATTCTGGCTCTCTGCACGTATTCGCGGTTTGAAATTACGACTTTTTTATACCCAACATATACTAAGTACTGAAAGCGGCGTTTGGTCACATTTGTCCCACCCCCCCCCCCTGTAGTTTTCAAAATATCCCAAACATCCCAATTTCGAGGCCTGAGCCATATTTTGGAGCCAAATTCTTGCTCTCTGCACGTATTCGCAGTTTGAAATTACGACTTTTTATACCCAACATATGCCAAGTACTGAAAGTGGCGTTTTGTCACATTTGTCCCAAACCTCCCTGCAGATTTCAAAATATCCCAAACATCCCAATTTCGAGGCATGAGCCATATTTTGGAGCCAAATTCTGGCTCTCTGCACATATTCGGAGTTTGTAATTACGAATTTATATATCCAACATATGCCAAGTACTGAAAGCGGCGTTTCGTCACATTTGTCACCAACCTCACTGCAGTTTTCAGAATATCCCAAACATCCCAATTTCGAGGCTTGAGCAACATTTTGGAGCCAAATTCTGGCTCAATGCACGTATTCACAGTTTGAAATTACAACTTTTTATACCCAACATATGCCAAGTCCTGAAAGCGGCAGTGAGTCACATTTTGCACAAACTCCCCTGCAGTTTTTGAAATATCCCAAAAATCCCAATTTCGAGGCCTGAGCCATATTTTGGAGCCAAATTCTGGCTCTCTCTCTGAAATTACGACTTTTTATACCCAACATATGCCAAGTCCTGAAATTGGCGTTTGGTCACATTTGTCCCAAACCTCCCTGCAGTTTTCAAAATATACCAAACATCCCAATTTCGAGTCATGAGCCATATTTTGGAGCCAAATTCTGGCTCTCTGCACGTATTCGCAGTTTAAAATTACGAATTTATATACCCAACATATGCCAAGTACTGAAAGTGGCATTTCGTCACATTTCTCCCAAACCTCTCTGCAGTTTTCAAAATATCCCAAACATCACAATATCGAGGCCTGAGCCATATTTTAGAGCCAAATTCTGGCTCTCTGCACGTATTCGCAGTTTGATATTACGATTTTTATACCCAATATATGCCAAGTACTGAAAGCGGAAGTGAGTCACATTTTGCACAAACTCCCCTGCAGTTTTCGAAATATCCCAAACATCCCAATTTCGAGGCCTGAGCCATATTTTGGACCAAACTCTGGCTCTCTGCACGTATTCGCAGTTTGAAATTACTATTTTTTTATACCCCAATACATGCCATGTACTGAAAGCGACGTTTGGTAATATTTGTCCCAAACCCCCCCCTGCAGTTTTCAAAATATCCTAAACATCCCAATTTCGAGGCCTGAGCCATATTTTGGAGCCAAATTCTGGCTCTCTGCACGTATTCGCGGTTTGAAGTTACGACTTTTTTATACCCAACATATACTAAGTACTGAAAGCGGCGTTTGGTCACATTTGTCCCAACCCCCCCCCCCCCTGTAGTTTTCAAAATATCCCAAACATCCCAATTTCGAGGCCTGAGCCATATTTTGGAGCCAAATTCTTGCTCTCTGCACGTATTCGCAGTTTGAAATTACGACTTTTTATACCCAACATATGCCAAGTGCTGAAAGTGGCGTTTGGTCACATTTGTCCCAAACCTCCCTGCAGTTTTCAAAATATCCCAAACATCCCAATTTCGAGGCATGAGCCATATTTTGGAGCCAAATTCTGGCTCTCTGCACGTATTCGGAGTTTGAAATTACGAATTTATATACCCAACATATGCCAAGTACTGAATGCGGCGTTTCGTCACATTTGTCACCAACCTCACTGCAGTTTTCAGAATATCCCAAACATCCCAATTTCGAGGCCTGAGCAACATTTTGGATCCAAATTCTGGCTCAATGCACGTATTCGCAGTTTGAAATTACGACTTTTTATACCCAACATATGCCAAGTCCTGAAAGCGGCAGTGAGTCACATATTTTGCACAAACTCCCCTGCAGTTTTCGAAATATCCCAAAAATCCCAATTTCGAGGCCTGAGCCATATTTTGGAGCCAAATTCTGGCTCTCTCTCTGAAATTTCGACTTTTTATACCCAACATATGCCAAGTACTGAAATTGGCATTTGGTCACATTTGTCCCAAACCTCCCTGCAGTTTTCAAAATATACCTAACATCCGAATTTCGAGTCATGAGCCATATTTTGGAGCCAAATTCTGGCTCTCTGCACGTATTCGCAGTTTGAAATTACGAATTTATATACCCAACATATGCCAAGTACTGAAAGTGGCATTTCGTCACATTTGTCCCAAATCTCTCTGCAGTTTTCAAAATATCCCAAACATCCCAATTCCGAGGCCTGAGCCATATTTTGGAGCCAAACTCTGGCTCTCTGCACGTAATCGCAGTTTGAAATTACTATTTTTTTATACCCCAATATATATGCCATGTACTGAAAGCGGTGTTTGGTAATATTTGTCCCAAACCCCCCCTGCAGTATTCAAAATGTCCTAAACATCCGAATTTCGAGGCCTGAGCCATATTTTGGAGCCAAATTCTGGCTCTCTGCACGTATTCGCGGTTTGAAATTACAACATTTTATGCGCAACATATGCCAAGTCCTGAAAGCGGCAGTGAGTCACATTTCGCACAAACTCCCCTGCAGTTTTCGAAATATCCCAAATATCCCAATTTCGAGGTCTGAGCCATATTTTGGAGCCAAATTCTGGCTCTCTGCACGTATTCGCAGTTTGAAATTACGACTTTTTTATGCCCAACATATGCCAAGTACTGAATGCAGCGTTTGGTCACATTTGTCCCAAACCGTCCCTGCAGTTTTCAAAATATCCCAAACATCCCAATTTCGAGGCCTGAGCCATATTTTGGAGCCAAATTCTGTCTCTATGCACGTATTCGCGGTTTGAAATTACGACATTTTATACACAACATATGCCAAGTACTGAAAGCGGCATTTGGTTACATTTGTCCTAATCCTCCCTGCAGCTTTCAAAATATCCCAAACATCACAATATCGAGGCCTGAGCCATATTTTGGAGCCAAATTCTGGCTCTCTGCACGTATTCGCAGTGTGATATTACGATTTTTATACCCAACATATGCCAAGTACTGAAATCGGTAGTGAGTCACATTTTGCATAAACTCCCCTGCAGTTTTCGAAATATCCCAAACATCCCAATTTCGAGACGTGAGCCATATTTTGGAGCCAAACTCAGGCTCTCTGCACGTATTCCAAGTTTGAAATTACGACTTTTTATACCCAACATATGCCAAGTACTGAACGCGGCGTTTGATCACATTTGTCTCAAACCCCCCTGCAGTTTTCAAAATACCCCAAACATCATAATTTCGAGGCCTGAGCCATATTTTGGAGCCAAATTCTGGCTCTCTGCACGTATTCGAAGTTTGAAATTACGACTTTTTATACCCAACATATGCCAAGTACTGAAAGTGGCGTTTGGTCAAATTTGTCCCAAACCTCCCTGCAGTTTTCAAAATATCCCAAACATCCCAATTTCGAGGCATGAGCCATATTTTTGAGCCAAATTCTGGCTTTCTGCACGTATTCGGAGTTTGAAATTACGAATTTATATACCCAACATATGCCAAGTCCTGAAAGCGGCAGCGAGTCACATTTCGCACAAACTCCCTTGGAGTTTTCGAAATATCCCAAATATCCCAATTTCGAGGCCTGAGCCATATTTTGGAGCCAAATTTTGGCTCTCTGTACGTATTCGCAGTTTGATATTACGATTTTTATACCCAACATATGCCAAGTACTGAAAGCGGAAGTGAGTCACATTTTGCACAAACTCCCCTGCAGTTTTCGAAATATCCCAAACATCCCAATTTCGTGGCCTGAGCCATATTTTGGAGCCAAACTCTGCCTCTCTGCACGTATTCGCAGTTTGAAATTACTATTTTTTTATACCCCAATATATGCCATGTACTGAAAGCGGCGTTTGGTAATATTTGTCCCAAACCCCCCCTGCAGTTTTCAAAATATCCTAAACATCCCAATTTCGAGGCCTGAGCCATATTTTGGAGCCAAATTCTGGCTCTCTGCACGTATTCGCGGTTTGAAATTACGACTTTTTTATACCCAACATATACTAAGTACTGAAAGCGGCGTTTGGTCACATTTGTCCCAACCCCCCCCCCCCCTGTAGTTTTCAAAATATCCCAAACATCCCAATTTCGAGGCCTGAGCCATATTTTGGAGCCAAATTCTTGCTCTCTGCACGTATTCGCAGTTTGAAATTACGACTTTTTATACACAACATATGCCAAGTACTGAAAGTGGCGTTTTGTCACATTTGTCCCAAACCTCCCTGCAGATTTCAAAATATCCCAAACATCCCAATTTCGAGGCATGAGCCATATTTTGGAGCCAAATTCTGGCTCTCTGCACATATTCGGAGTTTGTAATTACGAATTTATATACCCAACATATGCCAAGTACTGAAAGCGGCGTTTCGTCACATTTGTCACCAACCTCACTGCAGTTTTCAGAATATCCCAAACATCCCAATTTCGAGGCTTGAGCAACATTTTGGAGCCAAATTCTGGCTCAATGCACGTATTCACAGTTTGAAATTACAACTTTTTATACCCAACATATGCCAAGTCCTGAAAGCGGCAGTGAGTCACATTTTGCACAAACTCCCCTGCAGTTTTTGAAATATCCCAAAAATCCCAATTTCGAGGCCTGAGCCATATTTTGGAGCCAAATTCGGGCTCTCTCTCTGAAATTACGACTTTTTATACCCAACATATGCCAAGTCCTGAAATTGGCGTTTGGTCACATTTGTCCCAAACCTCCCTGCAGTTTTCAAAATATACCAAACATCCCAATTTCGAGTCATGAGCCATATTTTGGAGCCAAATTCTGGCTCTCTGCACGTATTCGCAGTTTAAAATTACGAATTTATATACCCAACATATGCCAAGTACTGAAAGTGGCATTTCGTCACATTTCTCCCAAACCTCTCTGCAGTTTTCAAAATATCCCAAACATCACAATATCGAGGCCTGAGCCATATTTTAGAGCCAAATTCTGGCTCTCTGCACGTATTCGCAGTTTGATATTACGATTTTTATACCCAATATATGCCAAGTACTGAAAGCGGAAGTGAGTCACATTTTGCACAAACTCCCCTGCAGTTTTCGAAATATCCCAAACATCCCAATTTCGAAGCCTGAGCCATATTTTGGAGCCAAACTCTGGCTCTCTGCACGTATTCGCAGTTTGAAATTACTATTTTTTTATACCCCAATATATGCCATGTACTGAAAGCGACGTTTGGTAATATTTGTCCCAAACCCCCCCCCTGCAGTTTTCAAAATATCCAAAACATCCCAATTTCGAGGCCTGAGCTATATTTTGGAGCCAAACTCTGGCTCTCTGCACGTATTCGCAGTTTGAAATTACGAATTTATATACCCAACATATGCCAAGTACTGAAAGTGGCATTTCGTCACATTTGTCCCAAACCTCTCTGCAGTTTTCAAAATATCCCAAACATCCCAATTCCGAGGCCTGAGCCATATTTTGGAGCCAAACTCTGGCTCTCTGCACGTATTCGCAGTTTGAAATTACTATTTTTTTATACCCCAATATATGCCATGTACTGAAAGCGGTGTTTGGTAATATTTGTCCCAAACCCCCCCTGCAGTATTCAAAATATCCTAAACATCCCAATTTCGAGGCCTGAGCCATATTTTGGAGCCAAATTCTGGCTCTCTGCACGTATTCGCGGTTTGAAATTACAACATTTTATGCGCAACATATGCCAAGTCCTGAAAGCGGCAGTGAGTCACATTTCGCACAAACTCCCCTGCAGTTTTCGAAATATCCCAAATATCCCAATTTCGAGGCCTGAGCCATATTTTGGAGCCAAATTCTGGCTCTCTGCACGTATTCGCAGTTTGAAATTACGACTTTTTTATGCCCAACATATGCCAAGTACTGAATACAGCGTTTGGTCACATTTGTCCCAAACCGTCCCTGCAGTTTTCAAAATATCCCAAACATCCCAATTTCGAGGCCTGAGCCATATTTTGGAGCCAAATTCTGTCTCTATGCACGTATTCGCGGTTTGAAATTACGACATTTTATACACAACATATGCCAAGTACTGAAAGCGGCATTTGGTTACATTTGTCCTAATCCTCCCTGCAGCTTTCAAAATATCCCAAACATCACAATATCGAGGCCTGAGCCATATTTTGGAGCCAAATTCTGGCTCTCTGCACGTATTCGCAGTGTGATATTACGATTTTTATACCCAACATATGCCAAGTACTGAAATCGGTAGTGAGTCACATTTTGCATAAACTCCCCTGCAGTTTTCGAAATATCCCAAACATCCCAATTTCGAGACGTGAGCCATATTTTGGAGCCAAACTCAGGCTCTCTGCACGTATTCCAAGTTTGAAATTACGACTTTTTATACCCAACATATGCCAAGTACTGAACGCGGCGTTTGATCACATTTGTCTCAAACCCCCCTGCAGTTTTCAAAATACCCCAAACATCATAATTTCGAGGCCTGAGCCATATTTTGGAGCCAAATTCTGGCTCTCAGCACGTATTCGCAGTTTGAAATTACGAATTTTTATACCCAACATATGCCAAGTACTGAAAGTGGCATTTCGTCACATTTGTCCCAAACCTCTCTGCAGTTTTCAAAATATCCCAAACATCCCAATTTCGAGGCGTGAGCCATATTTTGGAGCCAAACTCAGGCTCTCTGCACGTATTCCAAGTTTGAAATTACGACTTTTTATACCCAACATATGCCAAGTACTGAACGCGGCGTTTGGTCACATTTGTCTCTAACCCCCCCCCCTGCAGTTTTGAAAATATCCCAAACATCCCAATTTCGAGGCCTGAGCCATATTTTGGAGCCAAATTCTGGCTCTATGCATGTATTCGCGGTTTGAAATTACGACATTTTATACCCAACATATGCCAAGTCCTAAAAGCGGTAGTGAGTCACATTTCGCACAAACTCCCCTGCAATTTTCGAAATATCCCAAATATCCCAATTTCGAGGCCTGAGCAATATTTTGGAGCCAAATTCTGGCTCTCTGCACGTATTCGAAGTTTGAAATTACGACTTTTTATACCCAACATATGCCAAGTACTGAAAGTGGCGTTTGGTCAAATTTGTCCCAAACCTCCCTGCAGTTTTCAAAATATCCCAAACATCCCAATTTCGAGGCATGAGCCATATTTTTGAGCCAAATTCTGGCTTTCTGCACGTATTCGGAGTTTGAAATTACGAATTTATATACCCAACATATGCCAAGTCCTGAAAGCGGCAGCGAGTCACATTTCGCACAAACTCCCTTGGAGTTTTCGAAATATCCCAAATATCCCAATTTCGAGGCCTGAGCCATATTTAGGAGCCAAGTTTTGGTTCTCTGCACGTATTCGCAGTTTGATATTACGATTTTTATACCCAACATATGCCAAGTACTGAAAGCGGAAGTGAGTTACATTTTGCACAAACTCCCCTGCAGTTTTCGAAATATCCCAAACATCCCAATATCGAGGCCTGAGCCATATTTTGGAGCCAAACTCTGCCTCTCTGCACGTATTCGCAGTTTGAAATTACTATTTTTTTATACCCCAATATATGCCATGTACTGAAAGCGGCGTTTGGTAATATTTGTCCCAAACCCCCCCTGCAGTTTTCAAAATATCCTAAACATCCCAATTTCGAGGCCTGAGCCATATTTTGGAGCCAAATTCTGGCTCTCTGCACGTATTCGCGGTTTGAAATTACGACTTTTTTATACCCAACATATACTAAGTACTGAAAGCGGCGTTTGGTCACATTTGTCCCAACCCCCCCCCCCCTGTAGTTTTCAAAATATCCCAAACATCCCAATTTCGAGGCCTGAGCCATATTTTGGAGCCAAATTCTTGCTCTCTGCACGTATTCGCAGTTTGAAATTACGACTTTTTATACCCAACATATGCCAAGTACTGAAAGTGGCGTTTTGTCACATTTGTCCCAAACCTCCCTGCAGATTTCAAAATATCCCAAACCTCCCAATTTCGAGGCATGAGCCATATTTTGGAGCCAAATTCTGGCTCTCTGCACATATTCGGAGTTTGTAATTACGAATTTATATACCCAACATATGCCAAGTACTGAAAGCGGCGTTTCGTCACATTTGTCACCAACCTCACTGCAGTTTTCAGAATATCCCAAACATCCCAATTTCGAGGCTTGAGCAACATTTTGGAGCCAAATTCTGGCTCAATGCACGTATTCACAGTTTGAAATTACAACTTTTTATACCCAACATATGCCAAGTCCTGAAAGCGGCAGTGAGTCACATTTTGCACAAACTCCCCTGCAGTTTTTGAAATATCCCAAAAATCCCAATTTCGAGGCCTGAGCCATATTTTGGAGCCAAATTCTGGCTCTCTCTCTGAAATTACGACTTTTTATACCCAACATATGCCAAGTCATGAAATTGGCGTTTGGTCACATTTGTCCCAAACCTCCCTGCAGTTTTCAAAATATACCAAACATCCCAATTTCGAGTCATGAGCCATATTTTGGAGCCAAATTCTGGCTCTCTGCACGTATTCGCAGTTTAAAATTACGAATTTATATACCCAACATATGCCAAGTACTGAAAGTGGCATTTCGTCACATTTCTCCCAAACCTCTCTGCAGTTTTCAAAATATCCCAAACATCACAATATCGAGGCCTGAGCCATATTTTAGAGCCAAATTCTGGCTCTCTGCACGTATTTGCAGTTTGATATTACGATTTTTATACCCAATATATGCCAAGTACTGAAAGCGGAAGTGAGTCACATTTTGCACAAACTCCCCTGCAGTTTTCGAAATATCCCAAACATCCTAATTTCGAGGCCTGAGCCATATTTTGGAGCCAAACTCTGGCTCTTTGCACGTATTCGCAGTTTGAAATTACTATTTTTTTATACCCCAATATATGCCATGTACTGAAAGCGACGTTTGGTAATATTTGTCCCAAACCCCCCCCCTGCAGTTTTCAAAATATCCTAAACATCCCAATTTCGAGGCCTGAGCCATATTTTGGAGCCAAATTCTGGCTCTCTGCACGTATTCGCGGTTTGAAGTTACGACTTTTTTATACCCAACATATACTAAGTACTGAAAGCGGCGTTTGGTCACATTTGTCCCCCCCCCCCCCTGTAGTTTTCAAAATATCCCAAACATCCCAATTTCGAGGCCTGAGCCATATTTTGGAGCCAAATTCTGGCTCTCTGCACGTATTCGCAGTTTGAAATTACGACTTTTTATACCCAACATATGCCAAGTGCTGAAAGTGGCGTTTGGTCACATTTGTCCCAAACCTCCCTGCAGTTTTCAACATATCCCAAACATACCAATTTCGAGGCATGAGCCATATTTTGGAGCCAAATTCTGGCTCTCTGCAAGTATTCGGAGTTTGAAATTACGAATTTATATACCCAACATATGCCAAGTACTGAATGCGGCGTTTCGTCACATTTGTCACCAACCTCACTGCAGTTTTCAGAATATCCCAAACATCCCAATTTTGAGGCCTGAGCAACATTTTGGAGCCAAATTCTGGCTCAATGCACGTATTCGCAGTTTGAAATTACGACTTTTTATACCCAACATATGCCAAGTCCTGAAAGCGGCAGTGAGTCACATATTTTGCACAAACTCCCCTGCAGTTTTCGAAATATCCCAAAAATCCCAATTTCGAGGCCTGAGCCATATTTTGGAGCCAAATTCTGGCTCTCTCTCTGAAATTTCGACTTTTTATACCCAACATATGCCAAGTACTGAAATTGGCATTTGGTCACATTTGTCCCAAACCTCCCTGCAGTTTTCAAAATATACCTAACATCCCAATTTCGAGTCATGAGCCATATTTTGGAGCCAAATTCTGGCTCTCTGCACGTATTCGCAGTTTGAAATTACGAATTTATATACCTAACATATGCCAAGTACTGAAAGTGGCATTTCGTCACATTTGTCCCAAACCTCTCTGCAGTTTTCAAAATATCCCAAACATCCCAATTCCGAGGCCTGAGCCATATTTTGGAGCCAAACTCTGGCTCTCTGCACGTATTCGCAGTTTGAAATTACTATTTTTTTATACCCCAATATATGCCATGTACTGAAAGCGGTGTTTGGTAATATTTGTCCCAAACCCCCCCTGCAGTATTCAAAATATCCTAAACATCCCAATTTCGAGGCCTGAGCCATATTTTGGAGCCAAATTCTGGCTCTCTGCACGTATTCGCGGTTTGAAATTACAACATTTTATGCGCAACATATGCCAAGTCCTGAAAGCGGCAGTGAGTCACATTTCGCACAAACTCCCCTGCAGTTTTCGAAATATCCCAAATATCCCAATTTCGAGGCCTGAGCCATATTTTGGAGCCAAATTCTGGCTCTCTGCACGTATTCGCAGTTTGAAATTACGAATTTTTTATGCCCAACATATGCCAAGTACTGAATGCAGCGTTTGGTCACATTTGTCCCAAACCGTCCCTGCATATTTCAAAATATCCCAAACATCCCAATTTCGAGGCCTGAGCCATATTTTGGAGCCAAATTCTGTCTCTATGCACGTATTCGCGGTTTGAAATTACGACATTTTATACACAACATATGCCAAGTACTGAAAGCGGCATTTGGTTACATTTGTCCTAATCCTCCCTGCAGCTTTCAAAATATCCCAAACATCACAATATCGAGGCCTGAGCCATATTTTGGAGCCAAATTCTGGCTCTCTGCACGTATTCGCAGTGTGATATTACGATTTTTATACCCAACATATGCCAAGTACTGAAATCGGTAGTGAGTCACATTTTGCATAAACTCCCCTGCAGTTTTCGAAATATCCCAAACATCCCAATTTCGAGACGTGAGCCATATTTTGGAGCCAAACTCAGGCTCTCTGCACGTATTCCAAGTTTGAAATTACGACTTTTTATACCCAACATATGCCAAGTACTGAACGCGGCGTTTGATCACATTTGTCTCAAACCCCCCTGCAGTTTTCAAAATACCCCAAACATCATAATTTCGAGGCCTGAGCCATATTTTGGAGCCAAATTCTGGCTCTCAGCACGTATTCGCAGTTTGAAATTACGAATTTTTCATACCCAACATATGCCAAGTACTGAAAGCGGCGTTTGGTCACATTTGTCCCAAACTCCCCCTGCAGTTTTTAAAATATCCCAAACATCCCAATTTCGAGGCCTTAGCCATATTTTGGAGCCAAATTCTGGCTCTATGCACGTATTCGCGGTTTGAAATTACGACATTTTTGACCCAACATATGCAAAGTCCTGAAAGCAGCAGTGAGTCACAATTCGCACAAACTCCCCTGCAGTTTTCGAAATATCCCAAATATCCCAATTTGGAGGCCTGAGCAATATTTTGGAGCCAAATTCTGGCTCTCTGCACGTATTCGAAGTTTGAAATTACGACTGTTTATACCCAACATATGCCAAGTACTCTCCGCGGCGTTTGGTCACATTTGTCCCAAACCGCCCCCCCTGCAGTTTTCAAAATATCCCAAACATCCCAATTTCGAGGCCTGAGCCATATTTTGGAGCCAAATTCTGGCTCTATGCACGTATTCGCGGTTTGAAATTACGACATTTTAAACCCAACATATGCCAAGTCCTGAAAGCGGCAGTGAGTCACATTTCGCACAAACTCCCCTGCAGTTTTCGAAATATCCCATATATCCCAATTTTGAAGCCTGAGCCATAATTTGGAGCCAAATTCTGGCTCTCTGCACGTATTTGCAGTATGAAATTACGAATTTTTTATACCCAACATATGCCAAGTACTGAAAGCGGCATTTGGTTACATTTGTCCTAATCCTACCTGCAGCTTTCAAAATATCCCAAACATCACAATATCGAGGCCTGAGCCATATTTTGGAGCCAAATTCTGGCTCTCTGCACGTATTCGCAGTGTGATATTACGATTTTTATACCCAACATATGCCAAGTACTGAAATCGGCAGTGAGTCACATTTTGCACAAACTCCCCTGCAGTTTTCGAAATATCCCAAACATCCCAATTTCGAGGCGTGAGCCATATTTTGGAGCCAAACTCAGGCTCTCTGCACGTATTCCAAGTTTGAAATTACGACTTTTTATACCCAACATATGCCAAGTACTGAACGCGGCGTTTGGTCACATTTGTCTCTAACCCCCCCCCTGCAGTTTTGAAAATATCCCAAACATCCCAATTTCGAGGCCTGAGCCATATTTTGGAGCCAAATTCTGGCTCTATGCATGTATTCGCGGTTTGAAATTACGACATTTTATACCCAACATATGCCAAGTCCTAAAAGCGGCAGTGAGTCACATTTCGCACAAACTCCCCTGCAATTTTCGAAATATCCCAAATATCCCAATTTCGAGGCCTGAGCAATATTTTGGAGCCAAATTCTGGCTCTCTGCACGTATTCGAAGTTTGAAATTACGACTTTTTATACCCAACATATGCCAAGTACTGAAAGTGGCGTTTGGTCAAATTTGTCCCAAACCTCCCTGCAGTTTTCAAAATATCCCAAACATCCCAATTTCGAGGCATGAGCCATATTTTTGAGCCAAATTCTGGCTTTCTGCACGTATTCGGAGTTTGAAATTACGAATTTATATACCCAACATATGCCAAGTCCTGAAAGCGGCAGCGAGTCACATTTCGCACAAACTCCCTTGGAGTTTTCGAAATATCCCAAATATCCCAATTTCGAGGCCTGAGCCATATTTTGGAGCCAAATTTTGGCTCTCTGCACGTATTCGCAGTTTGAAATTACGAATTTTTTATACCCAACATATGCCAAGTACTGCAAGCGGAGTTTGGTCACATTTGTCCCAAACCCCCATGCAGTTTTCAAAATATCCCAAACATCCCAATATCGAGGCCTTAGCCATATTTTGGAGCCAAATTCTGGCTCTATGCAGGTATTCGCGGTTTGAAATTACGACATTTTATACCCAACATATGCCAAGTCCTGAAAGAAGCAGTGAGTAACATTTCGCACAAACTCCCCTGCAGTTTGAAATATCCCAAATATCCCAATTTTGAGGCCTGAGCCATATTTTGGAGCCAAATTCTGGCTCTCTGCACGTATTCGCAGTATGAAATTACGAATTTTTTATACCCAACATATACCAAGTACTGAAAGCGGCGTTTGGTTACATTTGTCCTAAACCTCCCTGCAGCTTTCAAAATATACCAAACATCACAATATCGAGGCCTGAGCCATATTTTGGAGCCAAATTCTGGCTCTCTGCACGTATTCGTGGTTTGAAGTTACGATATTTTATACCCAACATATGCCAAGTCCTAAAAGCGGCAGAGAGTCACATTTCGCACAAACTCCCCTGCAATTTTCGAAATATCCCAAATATCCCTATTTCGAGGCCTGAGCATTATTTTGGAGCCAAATTCTGGCTCTCTGCACGTATTCGAAGTTTGAAATTACGACTTTTTTACCAAACATATGCCTAGTACTGAAAGTGGCGTTTGGTCACATTTGTCCCAACCCCCCCCCTGCAGTTTTCAAAATATCCCAAACATCCCAATTTCGAGGCCTTAGCCATATTTTGGAGCCAAATTCTGGCTCTCTGCACGTATTCGCAGTTTGAAATTACGACTTTTTAATACCCAACATGTGCCAAGTACTGAAAGCGGCGTTTGGTTACATTTGTCCCAAACCTCTCTGCAGTTTTCAAAATATCCCAAACATCACAATATCGAGGCCTGAGCCATATTTTGGAGCCAAATTCTGGCTCTATACATGTATTCGCGGTTTGAAATTACGACTTTTTTACCAAACATATGCCTAGTACTGAAAGTGGCATTTGGTCACATTTGTCCCAAACCCCCCCCCCCTGCAGTTTTCAAAATATCCCAAACATCCCAATTTCGAGGCCTTAGCCATATTTTGGAGCCAAATTCTGGCTCTCTGCACGTATTCGCAGTTTGAAATTACGACTTTTTAATACCCAACATGTGCCAAGTACTGAAAGCGGCGTTTGGTTACATTTGTCCCAAACCTCTCTGCAGTTTTCAAAATATCCCAAACATCACAATATCGAGGCCTGAGCCATATTTTGGAGCCAAATTCTGGCTCTATACACGTATTCGCGGTTTGAAATTACGACATTTTATTCCCAACATATGCCAAGTCCTGAAAACGGCAGTGAGTCACATTTTGCTGAAACTCCCCTGCAGTTTTCAAAATATCCCAAACATCCCACTTTCACAGCCTGAGCCATATTTTGGAGCCAAATTCAAGCTCTCTGCACATGTTCGCAGTTTGAAATTAAGAATTTTTATACCCAACATAGGCCAAGTACTGAAAGCGGCGTTTGGTCACATTTGTCTCAATCCACCCTGCATTTTTCAAAATATCCCAAACATCCCAATTTCGAGGCCTGAGCCATATTTTAGAGCAAAATTCTGGCTCTCTGCACGTACTCGTAGTTTGAAATTACGAATTTTTTATACCCAACATATATCAAGTACTGAAAGCGGCGTTTGGTAACATTTGTCCCAAACCTCCCCTGCAGTTTTCAAAATATCCCAAACATCCCAATTTCGAGGCATCAGCCATATTTTGGAGCCAAATTCTGGCTCTATGCACGTATTCGCGGTTTGAAATTATGACATTTTATACCCAACATATGCCAATTCCTGAAAGCGGCAGTAAGTCACATTTTGCACAAACTCCCTTGCAATTTTCGAAATATCCCAAATATCACAATTTCGACGCCTGAGCCTTATTTTGGAGCCAAATTCTGGCTGTCTGCACTTATTCGCAGTTTGAAATTACGAATTTTTATACGCAACATATGCCTAGTACTGAAAGCAGCAGTGAGTCACATTTTGCACAAACTCCCCTGCAGTTTTCAAAATATCCCAATTATCACAATTTCGAGGCCTAGCCATATTTTGGAGCCAAATTCTGGCTATATGCACGTATTCGCGGTTTTAAATTACGACATTTTTATACGCAACATAAGCCAAGTACTGAACGCGGCGTTTGGTCACATTTTCCCCAAACCCCCCATGCAGTTTTCAAAATATCCCAAACATCCCAATTTCGAGGCCTGAGCCATATTTTGGAGCCAAATTCTGACTCTCTGCACGTATTCGCAGTTTGAAATTACGAATTTATATACCCAACATATGCCAAGTACTGAAAGCGGCGTTTCGTCACATTTGTCCCAAACCTCCCTGCAGTTTTAAAAATATCCCAAACATCCCAATTTCGAGGCCTGAGCTATATTTTGGAGCCAAATTCTAGCTCTATGTACGTATTCGCAGATGGAAATTACGACTTTTTATACCCAACATATGCCAATTCCTGAAAGCGGCAGTGAGTCACATTTTGCACAAACTCCCTTGCAGTTTTCGAAATATCCCAATTTCGACGCCTGAGCCATATTTTGGAGCCAAATTCTGGCAGTCTGCACGTAATCTCAGTTTGAAATTACGACTTTTTGTACCCAACATATGCCAAGTACTGAAAGCAGCAGTGAGTCACATTTTGCACAAACTCCCCTGCAGTTTTCAAAATATCCCAATTTCGAGGCCTGAGCAATATTTTGGAGCCAAATTTTGGCTCTCTGCAAGTATTCGCAGTTTGATATTACGACTTTTTATACCCAACATATGCCTAGTACTGAAAGCGGCAGTGAGTCACATTTTGCACAAACTTCCCTGCAGTTTTCAAAATATCCCAAACATCCCACTTTCGAGGCCTGAGCCATATTTAGGAGCCAAATTCAAGCTCTCTGCACGTATTCGCAGTTTTAAAATACGACTTTTTATACCCAACATATGCCAAGTTCTGAAAGCGGCATTTGGTCATATTGGTCCCAAACCCCCCTGCAGTTTTCAAAATATCCCAAACATCCCAATTTCGAGTACTGAGCATAATTTTTGAGCCAAATTCTAGCTCTATGCACGTATTTGCAGTTTGATATTACGACTTTTTATACCCAACATATGCCAAGTACTGAAAGCGGCATTTGGTTACATTTGTCCCAAACCTCCCTGCAGTTTTCAAAAAATCCCAAACATCACAATATCGAGGCCTGAGCCATATTATGGAGCCAAATTCTGGCTCTATGCACGTATTCACGGTTTGAAATTACGACATTTTATACCCAACATATGCCAAGTCCTGAAAGTGGCAGAGTCACATTTCGCACAAACTTTCCTGCAGTTTTCGAAATATCCCAAATATCCCAATTTTGAGGCCTGAGCCATATTTTGGAGCCAAATTCTGGCTCTCTCCACGTATTCGCATTTTGAAATTACGACTTTTAATGCCAAACATATGCCAAGTACTGAAAGTGGCGTTTGGTCACATTTGTCCCAAACCTCCCTGCAGTTTTCAAAATATCCCAAACATCCCAATTTCGAGGCCTGAGCCATATTTTGGAGCCAAATTCTGGCTCTATGCACGTATTCGCAGATTTAAATTACGACTTTTTATACCCAACATATCCAAGTCCTGAAAGCGGCAGTTAGTCACATTTTGCCCAAACTCCCCTGCAGTTTTCGAAATATCCCAAAATATCCCAATTTCGAGGCCTGAGCTATATTTTGGAGCCAAATTCTGGCTCTCTGCACGTATTCGCAGTTTGATATTACGATTTTTATACCCAACATATGCCAAGTACTGAAAGCGGCAGTGAGTCACATTTTGCACAAACTCCCCTGCAGTTTTCGAAATATCCCAAACATCGCAATTTCGAGGCCTGAGCCATATTTTGGAGCCAAACTCTGGCTCTCTGCACGTATTTGCAGTTTGAAATTACGACTTTTTTATATCCAATATATGCCAAGTACTGAAAGCGGCGTTTGGTAACCTTTGTCCCAAACCCTCCCTGCAGTTTTCAAAATATCTCAAACATCCCAATTTCGAGGCCTGAGCCATATTTTGGAGCCAAATTCTGGCTCTATGCACGTATTCGCGGTTTGAAATTACGACATTTTATACCCAACATATGCCAAGTCCTGAAACCAGCAGTGAGTCACATTTCGCACAAACTCCCCTGCAGTTTTCGAAATATCCCAAATAACCCAATTTCGATCATGAGTCTCCTCTTCATATTGGGAGATGTCGGTTACTATTTGACTTACTTCATCAGGATCAATTTCTACAGTATTTAACAGATCAAAATAAGATTGACCTGCAGTTCTGACTTGATCAAATTTCAGATCAGCTAATCTAACTGTTGACTCTAAATGATAAGAGTCAATGGGATTATCTTTAGTTAAGTCATCAGCCTTATTGTTTAATCTGGTCAAGTGACCTTTAAGGCCAATGTAGGTTCTCCTCAATTGTTCAGGAGTAGCCATGTTGGGCTTAGGTTCAAACTTCACAGTGTTAGGGTATGTATTACTAATGAAGCTTGGATACTTGTTCATTAGTGAACAGGTAACATTAATTGTAGTCTAAATTAAGGTGACTACTTTATGGTTTACCTCACTTGAGGTTGAATGTACCTACCTACCTAACAACAAATAGCTAGATATTTTGTGTACTGTCTGAACTCCACAACTAGTTCTCATCCGGTTAGCTCATCCTTATCACCATCAGAGTTAATGGAGATAATCCAGCACTACACAAAATAGATACACAAAATAATGTATACAAGAGAAATATTATGGAGATACTCCAATCAGAGTTATCTCAAATTTATCCCACCCTATAGAGGGTCAGCACAAATAATGTAATATATACACAACACTGACTAGTTTTAGATCTAGTCGTAATAATTCCTAACTAAGAACTATAAAATTATTTAGTCTGGGCTTGTACCAAATTCAGCACAATCTCAGCCTAAATTCTACCTAATAACATGGGTAAAGATTATTGTGGTGCAATAAGGTAAATATAGTTGTGCTGTATTTTTGGGTTTTTGTTTTATAAGAGTGCTCTTGCACACACCGGTGAATAATTATGTACAGTTAAGTTTGGCTTGCTAGCCACAGCCTTTTGTGATGGTTGATGGTGTTAATTAACTTGTCAACCACATGCAACCTAGATTCCCCTGACAAATGTACACCGTCTCTAGTCAGGTTCTGTCTGTAAGGTCTGGCTGTAAATTGTATATATGTGGCATCCAATCTCACTCGCTTTTTCAGCCTGAAATTTATATACTTAGCAGCTTTCCGGAGCAGATTCCGGAGTTACTCCCCAACGATTATCTTGGCTTGGTTGGCGAGGCTCCACTAATGTGAATACTACTGATTCACTGATGAGTTTGAAAGAAGAAATTAAGTTTTTGAGGTGTTTGATCACCTCGGCTGGATGACGAGTGGGGTGGATGTCATTACCACCTAAGTATATCATGGTTAGGTGGTGAGGCCACTCTAACGCAGGTGTTAGGGTGGTGTTATTGTAAAAGTTGTGAGCTGTTGCTCCTGGTGACCTAAAGATTCTCACCTCGGTGTGAGGTATAGGTCTAAGTGTTGTGGGTAATTGGCTATGACCCACTAAAGCCACTTTATACATGAGGTAAAAGTAGCAATATGTTAGTGTGATCTAGGCTAACTGATGTGTTACAATGTTAGTTGACACAATTAATTAAATAGTTAGTCTAGCTTCTATCACACAAGGATTAGCTATTAATGGTTAATATTTTAATTATAAATTTAATGCCTATCCGGTTCGAAGGACCATAATGTGGGATATTTGGGTTTGATTCTGATTAATTAATAATTAAAGTAGTAAATTAAATTACGAAGGACCACCCGCTTTTAAAGTAAAGAGGGAAACTGAGAATTTCAGATCATTAGATAAAATTCTAGAGAATACCAGTGACTATGGATATGACTAGAAAGTATGATCATAAGAATAATTAATGGGCTGTATTATTAAAAAACCAAACCTCAAACACCTACATTGGGGGGTTATTACTGGAGGTCAGTACGTCCAGGAATCAGTGTGGTTCGTTCACTAATTCTATTAATAATAATCTAATCCTTTAAATAATGTTGAATATAATATTATTCATACAAAGAAGAACATGAATATGAGCATAGTAATGAGTTACAGTAAATCACACATTATGTTGAACATTCTGAATGTATCAAATTGCTAAAATATAGGAAAAAGAAACAAGCCTTAGCTTGTAGTAGGTTCCTTTAGATAACTCTGGAAGTCCTCTTAATCTCCAAGTCTGGCACATTGACGAATGGCACGATTAACATGGAGAAGGCAGCATGAGGAATCCGTCTCTCAAGCTGCAAGATAAATAACTACCAGTAGCAATTGATTTAACTACTCAATTCATATTCAAGATTATTGATATCTACAGATAGAATTCTAATCACCTGTTATTAGGTGTTGTCTTGCCGCGTGACGTGCAATCACCCCGCTATTAATAAACTTATAAATGATGCATCAAATAAAAGGTACTTAGCTGTAGGCACTGTGTAAGTATTAAGATTGCCGTAATTACGCATCCCAAGTTCCGGTGAACCTATCCTGGATTGATGCGTTTCAAGCTGACTGATCACGTGTCGTCAGGAACCAAGTCTAGGGGTCCCTTATTTAACACCAGCACTAGTTGAAGATATTATCTGCAAGGTCGTTCACGCCTCACAGTGGCGGCTTTCCTCTGTGGATAGACAAACTTGTCCTATTTGCTGGACAATGGCGTCTTTTGTGAGTACGGTAAGCGTAGCTTTGCCTCCTTCTGGCCTTGCACGTGTCCGCTTCCCGACTGAGGATGGCGTCCCCCAACCCACGCCCAGTCGACGTTCACAACACAAATTATTGACTTGAACATTAATATTTCTCGCATTCGCGCTTGAAACTCTAAAGACTGGACGGGTTTATTATTTAGAGGAACGGAATATTATTATTTAACTATTTAAGAATAGTAAAGATATAAGGGAGAGGAATTAATGTCTCCCCATAGCATTCATTGATGACGTTACCTCTATCGCGAGGTAGACGTTTTGATTCTAAAGCTCTATTCGGCTTTTGGTTAGAGAACTATTCGTCTGCAATCAGTTGCCATACAGAATGCTTTAATTATGGAGAATCGTATTTAATTCTCACACAAATTGTATATAATGTGTTTTACTGTAAAGAAATCTGACGCAATACTGGCGTCAGGTGACGTGAGAATTCTAGCCTAATGCACAGATGAATTATTAGTACATGAGAATTCTACGAGTTGTTACTTTTACTTACTACAATATTAATATGGTTAGTAATAAGTAATGAGAATACAACAATGCTGAATTCGATGTTGGAAATATCCAACACCAAGTCCTGAAAGCGGCAGTGAGTCACATTTCGCACAAACTCCCCTGCAGTTTTCGAAATATCCCAAATATCCCAATTTCGAGGCCTGAGCCATATTTTGGAGCCATATTCTGGCTCTCTGCACGTATTCGCAGTTTGAAATTACGATTTTTTATACCCAACATAAGCCAAGTACTGAATGCGGCGTTTGGTCACATTTTTCCCAAACCCCCCGTGCAGTTTTCAAAATATCCCAAACATCCCAATTTCGAGGCCTGAGCCATATTTTGGAGCCAAATTCTGACTCTCTGCACGTATTCGCAGTTTGAAATTACGAATTTATATACCCAACATATGCCAAGTACTGAAAGCGGCATTTCGTCACATTTGTCCCAAACCTCCCTGCAGTTTTAAAAATATCCCAAACATCCCAATTTCGAGGCCTGAGCCATATTTTGGAGCCAAATTCTAGCTCTATGTACGTATTCGCAGATGGAAATTACGACTTTTTATACCCAACATATGCCAATTCCTGAAAGCGGCAGTGAGACACATTTTGCACAAACTCCCTTGCAGTTTTCGAAATATCCCAAATATCCCAATTTCGACGCCTGAGCCATATTTTGGAGCCAAATTCTGGCAGTCTGCACGTAATCTCAGTTTGAAATTACGACTTTTTATACCCAACATATGCCAAGTACTGAAAGCAGCAGTGAGTCACATTTTGCACAAACTCCCCTGCAGTTTTCAAAATATCCAAAACATCCCAATTTCGAGGCATGAGCCATATTTTGGAGCCAAATTCTGGCTCTCTGCACGTATTCGCAGTTTGAAATTACGAATTTATATACCCAACATATGCCAAGTCCTGAAAGCGGCAGTGAGTCACATTTTGCACAAACTCCCCTGGAGTTTTAGAAATATCCCAAATAACCCAATTTCGATGCCTGAGCCATATTTTGGAGCCAAATTCTGGCTCTCTGCACGTATTCGCAGTTTGAAATTACGAATTTTTTGTACCCAACATATGCCAAGTACTGAAAGCGGCGTTTGGTCACATTTGTCCCAAACCCCCCCTGCAGTTTTCAAAATATCCCAAACATCCCAATTTCGAGGCCTGAGCCATATTTTGGAGCCAAATTCTGGCTCTATGCACGTATTCGCGGTTTGAAATTACGACATTTTATACCCAACATATGCCAATTCCTGAAAGCGGCAGTAAGTCACATTTTGCACAAACTCCCTTGCAATTTTCGAAATATCCCAAATATCACAATTTCGACGCCTGAGCCATATTTTGGAGCCAAATTCTGGCTGTCTGCACGTATTCGTAGTTTGAAATTACGAATTTTTATACGCAACATATGCCTAGTACTGAAAGCAGCAGTGAGTCACATTTTGCACAAACCTCCCTGCAGTTTTCAAAATATCCCAAACATCCCGATTTCGAGGCCTTAGCCATATTTTGGAGCCAAATTCTGCCTCTCTGCACGAATTCGCAGTTTGAAATTACGACTTTTTAATACCCAACATGTGCCAAGTACTGAAAGCGGCGTTTGGTTACATTTGTCCCAAACCTCTCTGCAGTTTTCAAAATATCCCAAATATCCCAATTTCGAGGCCTGAGCCATATTTTGGAGCCATATTCTGGCTCTCTGCACGTATTCGCAGTTTGAAATTACGATTTTTTATACCCAACATAAGCCAAGTACTGAATGCGGCGTTTGGTTACATTTGTCCCAAACCTCTCTGCAGTTTTCAAAATATCCCAAACATCACAATATCGAGGCCTGAGCCATATTTTGGAGCCAAATTCTGGCTCTATGCACGTATTCGCGGTTTGAAATTACGACATTTTATACCCAACATATGCCAAGTCCTGCAAGTGGCAGTGAGTCACATTTTGCTCATACTCCCCTGCAGTTTTCAAAATATCCCAAACATCCCACTTTCACAGCCTGAGCCATATTTTGGAGCCAAATTCAAGCTCTCTGCACATGTTCGCAGTTTGAAATTAAGAATTTTTATACCCAACATATGCCAAGTACTGAAAGAGGCGTTTGGTCACATTTGTCTCAATCCACCCTGCATTTTTCAAAATATCCCAAACATCCCAATTTCGAGGCCTAAGCCATATTTTGGAGCAAAATTCTGGCTCTCTGCACGTACTCGCAGTTTGAAATTACGACTTTTTTATACCCAACATATACCTAGTCCTGAACGCAGCGTTTGGTCACATTTGTCCCAAACCACCCCTGCAGTTTTCAAAATATCCCAAACATCCCAATTTCGAGGCCTTAGCCATATTTTGGAGCCAAATTCTGGCTCTATGCACGTATTCGCGGTTTGAAATTACGACATTTTTGACCCAACATATGCAAAGTCCTGAAAGCAGCAGTGAGTCACATTTCGCACAAACTCCCCTGCAGTTTTCGAAATATCCCAACTATCCCAATTTTGAGGCCTGAGCCATATTTTGGAGCCAAATTCTGGCTCTCTGTTCGTATTCGCAGTTTGAAATTACGACTTTTTTATACCCAACATATACCAAGTACTGAGAGCAGCAGTGAGTCACATTTCACACAAACTCCCCTGCAGTTTTTGAAATATCCCAACTATCCCAATTTTGAGGCCTGAGCAATATTTTGGAGCCAAATTCTGGCTCTCTGTTCGTATTCGCAGTTTGAAATTACGAATTTTTTATACCCAAGATATACCAAAAACTGAAAGCGGCGTTTGGTCACATTTGTCTCAATCCCCCCTGCAGTTTTCAAAATATCCCAAACATCCCAATTTCGAGGCCTGAGCCATATTTTGGAGCCAAATTCTGGCTCTCTGCACGTATTCGCAGTTTGAAATTACGACTTTTTTATACCCAACATATACCAAGTACTGAAAGCGGCGTTTGTTCACATTTGTCCCAAACCCCCCCCCCTCCCTCCTTGCAGTTTTCCAAATATCCCAAGCATCCCAATTTCGAGACCTGAGCAATATTTTGGAGCCAAATTCTGGCTCTATGCACATATTCACGGTTTGAAATTACGACATTTTATACCCAACATATGCCAAGTCCTGGAAGCGGCAGAGTCACATTTCACACAAACTCCCCTGCAGTTTTCGAAATATTCCAAATATCCCAATTTTGAGGCCTGAGCCATATTTTGGAGCCAAATTCTGGCTCTCTGCACGTATTCGCAGTTTGAAATTACGACTTTTTATGCCAAACATATGCCAAGTACTGAAAGTGCCGTTTGGTCACATTTGTCCCAAACCTCCCTGCAGTTTTCAAAATATCCCAAACATCCCAATTTCGAGGCCTGAGCCATATTTTGGAGCCAAATTCTGGCTCTATGCACGTATTCGCAGATTTAAATTACGATTTTTTATACCCAACATATCCAAGTCCTGAAAGCGGCAGTTAGTCACATTTTGCACAAACTCCCCTGCAGTTTTCAAAATATCCCAAATATCCCAATTTCGAGGCATGAGCTATATTTTGGAGCCAAATTCTGGCTCTCTGCACGTATTCGCAGATTAAAACTACGACTTTTTTATACCAACATATGCCAAGTACTGAAAGCGGCGTTTGGTTACATTTGTCCCAAACCTCCCTGCAGTTTTCAAAATATCCCAAACATCACAATATCGAGGCCTTAGCCATATTTTGGAGCAAATTTCTGGCTCTATGCACGTATTCGCGGTTTGAAATTACGACATTTTATACCCAACATATGCCAAGTCCAGAAACCGGCAGTGAGTCACATTTCGCACAAATTCCCCTGCAGTTTTCGAAATATCCCAAATATCCCAATTTCGAGGCCTGAGCAATATTTTGGAGCCAAATTCTGGCTCTCTGCACGTATTCGCAGTTTGAAATTACGACTTTTTTATGCCCAACATATGCCAAGAACTGAGAGCGGCGTTTGGTCACATTTGTCCCAAACCCCCCCTGCAGTTTTCAAAATATCCCAAACATCCCAATTTCGAGGTCTGAGCAATATTTTGGAGCCAAATTCTGGCTCTATGCACGTATTCGCGGTTTGAAATTACGCCATTTTATACCCAACTTATGCCAAGTCCTGAAAGCGGCAGTGAGTCACATTTCGCACAAACTCCCCTGCAGTTTTCGAAATATCCCAAATATCCCAATTTCGAGGCCTGAGCCATATTTTGGAGCCATATTCTGACTCTCTGCACGTATTCACAGTTTGAAATTACGACTTTTTTATACCCAACATAAGCCAAGTACTGAACGCGGCGTTTGGTCACATTTTTCCCAAACCCCCCGTGCAGTTTTCAAAATATCCCAAACATCCCAATTTCGAGGCTTGAGCTATATTTTGGAGCCAAATTCTGACTCTCTGCACGTATTCGCAGTTTGAAATTACGAATTTTTGTACCCAACATATGCCAAGTACTGAAAGCGGCGTTTCGTCACATTTGTCCCAAACCTCCCTGCAGTTTTAAAAATATCCCAAACATCCCAATTTCGAGGCCTGAGCCATATTTTGGAGCCAAATTCTAGCTCTATGTACGTATTCGCAGATGGAAATTACGACTTTTTATACCCAACATATGCCAATTCCTGAAAGCGGCAGTGAGTCACATTTTGCACAAACTCCCTTGCAGTTTTCGAAATATCCCAAATATCCCAATTTCAACGCCTGAGCCATATTTTGGAGCCAAATTCTGGCAGTCTGCACGTAATCTCAGTTTGAAATTACGACTTTTTATACCCAACATATGCCATGTACTGAAAGCAGCAGTGAGTCACATTTTGCACAAACTCCCCAGCAGTTTCCAAAATATCCCAAACATCCCAATTTCGAGGCATGAGCCATATTTTGGAGCCAAATTCTGGCTCTCTGCACGTATTCGCAGTTTGAAATTACGAATTTTTTGTACCCAACATATGCCAAGTACTGAAAGTGGCGTTTGGTCACATTTGTCCCAAACCCCCCCTGCAGTTTTCAAAATATCCCAAACATCCCAATTTCGATGCCTGAGCCATATTTTGGAGCCAAATTCTGGCTCTATGCACGTATTCGCGGTTTGAAATTACGACATTTTATACCCAACATATGCCAATTCCTGAAAGCGGCATTAAGTCACATTTTGCACAAACTCCCTTGCAATTTTCGAAATATCCCAAATATCACAATTTCGACGCCTGAGCCATATTTTGGAGCCAAATTCTGGCTGTCTGCACGTATTCGCAGTTTGAAATTACGAATTTTTATACGCAACATATGCCTAGTACTGAAAGCAGCAGTGAGTCACATTTTGCACAAACTCCCCTGCAGTTTTCAAAATATCCCAAATATCCCAATTTCGAGGCCTGAGCCATATTTTGGAGCCAAATTCTGGCTGTCTGCACGTATTCACAGTTTGAAATTACGAATTTTTATACGCAACATATGCCTAGTACTGAAAGCAGCAGTGAGTCACATTTTGCACAAACTCCCCTGCAGTTTTCAAAATATCCCAAACATCCCGATTTCGAGGCCTTAGCCATATTTTGGAATTAAATTCTGGCTCTCTGCACCATTTTTTTGCAGTTTGAAATTACGACTTTTTAATACCCAACATGTGCCAAGTACTGAAAGCAGCGTTTGGTTACATTTGTCCCAAACCTCTCTGCAGTTTTCAAAATATCCCAAACATCACAATATCGAGGCCTGAGCCATATTTTGGAGCCAAATTCTGGCTCTATACACGTATTCGCGGTTTGAAATTACGACATTTTATACCCAACATATGCCAAGTCCTGAAAGCGGCAGTGAGTCACATTTTGCTCAAATTCGCCTGCAGGTTTCAAAATATCCCAAACATCCCACTTTCACAGCCTGAGCCATATTTTGGAGCCAAATTCAAGCTCTCTGCACATGTTCGCAGTTTGAAATTAAGAATTTTTATACCCAACATATGCCAAGTACTGAAAGCGGCGTTTGGTCACATTTGTCCCAAACCCCCCCTGCAGTTTTTAAAATATCCCAAACATCCCAATTTCGAGGCCTGAGCCATATTTTGGAGCCAAATTCTGGCTCTATGCACGTATTCGCGGTTTGAAATTACGACATTTTATACCCAACATATGCCAATTCCTGAAAGCGGCAGTAAGTCACATTTTGCACAAACTCCCTTGCAATTTTCGAAATATCCCAAATATCACAATTTCGACGCCTGAGCCATATTTTGGAGCCAAATTCTGGCTGTCTGCACGTATTCGCAGTTTGAAATTACGAATTTTTATACGCAACATATGCCTAGTACTGAAAGCAGCAGTGAGTCACATTTTGCACAAACTCCCCTGCAGTTTTCGAAATATCTCAACTATCCCAATTTTGAGGCCTGAGCCATATTTTGGAGCCAAATTCTGGCTCTCTGCACGTATTCGCAGTTTGAAATTACGACTTTTTTATACCCAACATATACCTAGTACTGAAAGCGGCGTTTGGTCACATTTGTCCCAAACCCCCCCCCCCCCTTGCAGTTTTCAAAATATCCCAAACATCCCAATTTCGAGGCCTGAGCCATATTTTGGAAAAAAATTCTGGCTCTATGCACGTATTCGCGGTTTTAAATTACATTTTATACCCAACATATGCCAAGTCTTGAAAGCAGCAGTGAGTCACATTTCGCACAAACTCCCCTGCAGTTTTCGAAATATCCCAAATATCCCAATTTCGAGGCCTGAGCCATATATTGGAGCCATATTCTGGCTCTCTGCACGTATTCGCAGTTTGAAATTACGACTTTTTTATACGCAACATAAGCCAAGTACTGAACGCGGCGTTTGGTCGCATTTTCCCCAAACCCCCCGTGCAGTTTTAAAAATATCCCAAACATCCCAATTTCGAGGTCTGAGCCATATTTTGGAGCCAAATTCTGACTCTCTGCACGTATTCGCAGTTTGAAATTACGAATTTTTGTACCCAACATATGCCAAGTACTGAAAGCGGCGTTTCGTCACATTTGTCCCAAACCTCCCTGCAGTTTTAAAAATATCCCAAACATCCCAATTTCGAGGCCTGAGCCATATTTTGGAGCCAAATTCTAGCTCTATGTACGTATTCGCAGATGGAAATTACGACTTTTTATACCCAACATATGCCAATTCCTGAAAGCGGCAGTGAGTCACATTTTGCACAAACTCCCTTGCAGTTTTCGAAATATCCCAAATATCCCAATTTCGACGCCTGAGCCATATTTTGGAGCCAAATTCTGGCAGTCTGCACGTAATCTCAGTTTGAAATTACGACTTTTTATACCCAACATATGCCAAGTACTGAAAGCAGCAGTGAGTCACATTTTGCACAAACTCCCCTGCAGTTTCCAAAATATCCCAAACATCCCAAATTCGAGGCATGAGCCATATTTTGGAGCCAAATTCTGGCTCTCTGCACGTATTCGCAGTTTGAAATTACGAATTTATATACCCAACATATGCCAAGTCCTGAAAGCGGCAGTGAGTCACATTTTGCACAAACTCCCCTGGAGTTTTCAAAATATCCCAAATAACCTGTGACGGTAACGCGTTGGTGTTCGGCTGTTTAAGGCTAGGGGTATGGCCTCGTCACATAGTTATAAAAAAAAATAGAAAAACTGGAACTTCGTCTGTGGTAAGGTAAGGAGAAGACACACAAAACACAAGTAAAACTTTAACAATGAAATTTTAATGACGTTAAATAAATCAAAACATGAAAATAATGCACAAACAAATTCTTATAATAAAATCAATGAATCAAAATAATAAGAATTCTTAAATGACAAAATGAAAAGTTACGTTAAGGCAAAATAACAAGAAGTGCAATACAACAGTAAGTGGGAGGTGCTGGAATATTGGCTTAAAGCCACCACCTCTCTCAGTACACTCTAGAGTCTAGCTGGGAGGAGTGCTGGCTACGAAAGCACGGAACATTCTGAGGACTGATGTTGGGGTGGCCCCAGACATCAGGTAGTATTGGGGGGCGAGTGCAGGTGCAGCCAGACCGGCGACCAATCAGCGGAGCCGTAGCGATCAACGGGTAGTTTGGTGATTTGGGTCCGAACAGGTGGCGGGCTGCATACGTTTCTGCTCACCCTTGCAAGCCTTGCTGGTGGTGTTGTCGTTGTTGGACATTTCTTCCATAGTCTTTTTATATAATTGTGAAGACGTAATTTTGGAGGGAAGAGCAGGCTCAATCTCTTGAAGGAGATTATCGTCACAACTCTCCCCCGAAGCCTGCGGTTCTGGAAGAAGTACGTCGTTATGTGGTGGAGTAATGGATGGAGTCGCTTCTACTTCATAAACTCTGGAGAGGGCATCGGCTATGGTGTTGTCAGAACCCTTGATATAGCGGATCTCCAGGTTGAAGTCTTGTAAATACAGAGCCCATCGTAGAAGACGCTGGTTGGTGAATTGGGCTTGATGTAGGAAGCGGAGAGGGTTGTGGTCTGAGAAGATGGTGGTAGACCTGGCGCCTTGTAGGTACGGAGCGAAGTGTTGGAGGTTCAGGACGATGGATAGTAGCTCCTTTTCAATAGTGCTGTAGTTCCTCTGGTGTGGTTTCAGTTTGTAGCTGTAGTAGCTGACAGGTAGAACCTCCTCGCCTCGTAGTTGCATCAGGACACCACCAACGCCGGTACCACTGGCGTCGACATGAAGGACGAAAGGCTTGGTGATATCTGGAGAGGCGAGAATGGGGTTAGAACAGAGGAGGAATTTGAGTTGTTCGAAAGCAACGGTTTGCTGCATGGTCCAATTATACCGTTGCTTGGGACTGGTTAATAGAATTAGAGGTGTGGCGACTGTACTGAAATTCCTCACAAACCTACGGTAGTAAGAGGCAAGACCAAGGAAGCGCAGGAGCTGCTTCCTGGTGGTAGGCTGTGGATACTGTAGGATGGCTTGAGTGTGTGAGTCTAACGGAGCTATGCTGCCACTCCCAATAACATGACCCAGATAACGCACTTTACCTTTCGCGAAAGTGGACTTGCCCAGGTTGATGGTGAGGCCGGCTGTCAGGAGCTTGGAGAACAGACGTCGCAGCTGGAGCAGATGTTCACTCCAGGAGTTGGAGGCTACGACGATATCGTCCAGGTAGGCGTATGTGTTATCCAAGCCCTGGATGACACGGTTGACAGCTCTTTGAAAGGTGGCCGGGGCATTACATAGTCCGAAAGGAAGGCGTTCATATCTGAAAAGTCCAAAAGGAGTGATGAAGGCAGATATCTCTTTAGCGCGCTCCGTTAGACACACTTGATAGTACCCCTTAAGCAAGTCCACTTGGGACAAGTACTGGGCACTACCAATGGCATCAAGGATATCATCTATCCTTGGCAAGGGGTAAGCATCCTTGACAGTGACAGAGTTCAGTTTTCGATAGTCAGTGCACAACCGCACCTTACCTTGGGGTTTGGGCACCAAGATACAAGGTGAGGCCCAGGGGGACTCACAAGGTGTAGCCAGTCCATGGTCCAAGAGGTACTGCACCTCAGCACGCATGACTTCCTTCTTGCTCGGGCTGATTCGGTAGAAGGGTTGACGAATCGGCCGGGTGTCGGGGAGCAGTTGGATGTCGTGCTGGGTAACATTACACTCTTGGGGATCATCTCTGAACAACTCTTGATGTTCTCTGAAGATCTTGACGAGAGGTGCACTATGATTATCCTGAAAGTATTTGGGAAGATCATTAAGGATTTCGGAATTAGAAAGCGCTGACTCCTTGTCAGTGCTTTCGGGAGGAGAAGCTGGGAAGGTCTCACTGTGGATGTAGGGTTCTGTGAATGTGGAATAGTTAATCAAGACAGTGGGAGGAGTACCATTATATTGCTTCAGGAGGTTGACGTGGCACAGCTGGGTCTTCCGCCGCCTATCTGGAGTCTCTATCACATAATTATTATTATTCCTGCACTCTTTGACGCAGTAGGGTCCTGAAAATCTGTTTTGTAAAGGTGAACCTGGGATAGGGAAATAAGCAAGGACGAAGTCTCCCGGCTTGAATTTTCTTACTTTGCTGGTCTGGTCGTAATGAGTCTTCATTCTCACCTGGGCTTTCAATAGATTATCATGGGCAAAGCGGTGGACTCTCTCTAGAATGTGCTGAAGGTTTTGAAGAAACTGGGGCACATTCTGATGCTCACTGAAGGTGGCATCTCTGAGAGAGTCTTTGAAAGCCTTAAGGGGAGTACGGCACTTACGGCCGTAGAGCATCTCATAAGGAGATACTCCTAGGGACTCATTGGGGAGACTTCTGAAAATACACATTATTAGGTCAATCTGCTTATCCCAATCCTTTGAGGTTTCACTACAAAACTTTTTCAAGAGTGCTTTGATGGTCTGATGACTACGTTCAAGAGAACCCTGTGAAGCAGGATGATAGGGGCTGGACAATACCTGTTTGATGTTGAACTCCTCCAGTGTCCTTTTGAAGAGATCACTGGTGAAGTTGGTGCCACAGTCACTTTGAATCTCCCTGGGAAATCCGTATTGAGTGAAGATCTTCAATAGATGTTTGATAACCGTAGCAGCCGTGATGTTCTTCACTGGAACTGCTATGGGAAATCTGGTGGTAGGACACAGGATGGTTAGGATGTAGGCGTTACCTGAACTGGTCCGAGGTAAAGGACCAACACAGTCTATTATGAGTCTGTGGAAAGGTTCCGCAGGCACCTGTATGGGAATCAGTGGTGCTCTGGGAATGGAGACGTTCGGTTTGCCTGCCATCTGACATGTATGACACTGTTTTCCGTACTGTTTGACGTTGTTTACCATACCTGGCCAGTAGTAGTCTTGACGAATCCCATGGTAAGTCTTGTTGAAGCCGTAGTGGGAGAATGCTCCGTGGGCCAGGTGTAGAATAGTGGGCCGCAGGCTGGTGGGAATCACAAGTTGTTCGGTGTTGGCCCAATCGTCCTCCTCCCTCAGTTTACTGGGTCTATATCTGCGGTAGAGCAAGTCGTTCTCTAGGAAGAACCCAGGAATACTGTCGGGTTGAGTCTCAGCCTGGAAAAACAATGGTGTTAAAGTAAGATCTTCCCTCTGCAACTTACGGAACTCCAACTTGGTCAGATGCGGGGGTAGTTTCTGAGGGTCTTGAGGGACAGCGGTGGCAGTAGAGTCAGCCGGCTGTGGACGTGCGGCTTGTGCACGGGTGGTCACGAGAACCGGAGGAGAAACTTCATCACTCTCTTGAACCTCTGCTGGAACATACTCGAGAATAGGATTACTTGGCACAGAGTTACACACCTGGGGTTTGTCCATGACGATCAGGTTGGTCGGTTGCAGGTCTTCTGCCAAGTCGTTGCCTAGGAGAAGTTGCACTCCAGGCATGGGAAAAGGCTTTTCCCTGACAGCGACTTGGACTTCCCCGTTCACGTAGGGACAATCCAGGTGGACTCTGGCGAGAGGGTATGGAGTAGTAGCAGTGAGGTCAGTGATGAAGACCGTTTCCCCGGTGTAGACTATGTTGGGCACAACCGACTTCAAGATGATCGATTGTAGAGCCGCTGTGTCCCTCAAGATCTTCAATTTGAAACGTCCCTCCGGATTTGAACCGTTGGCAGAGACAGTTCCAGTATACAGGTGGTTACTGAAAAGAGAAAGATCATTAACATCAACACCAACATTCATCACAGGCTTACCGGACTTAGGAGGAGTTGGTTTGGGTCGTTGTTGGTCAGTGGTTCCCTTGTATTGAGACTTACCACACTTGTCTATGGTATGTCCATAGAGTCTACAATACTTGCAGTACAGTTGTGAACCAGCTTGATCGGGGCTCACCTTCTCGTAACTGTACCACGACTTCTTACTGGAGGATGGTTCAGGTGTCAGCCGGTGGATGAGGCTGTAAGTGTCAGCCGACTTAGCACACTTCAGGTAGTCGGTTTCTTCTTTATCTGCTAAATAGAGGCGGACAGGAGGCGGCACACGTCTCAAGAATTCTTCAACAAGCATCAGGTTGACGAGTTCTGTAAAAGTAGAGACATGTGCTGCTTCCAGCCATTTCATGAAATACCTCCGTTTCGTGTTAGCAAACTCGAGGAAGGTAGTGGTACTTGCCTTCAGGTGGTCACGGAATTTCCTTCTATAACTTTCAGTAGAGAGGAGGTAGGCGTCCAACACTGCTTGTTTCAGAGTGTAGTAGTCATTCTCAGACGCCAAAGTACTGAGTGTGACTGCAGCTCTACCTGTAAGATGGACTCTGAGAAGTGTGGCCCATTGGTCGACAGGCCAACTGAGTTGATTAGCAAGGGTTTCAAAGGTGGTAAAAAACACATCAACTTCTGCTTCTACAAAGGATGGCATTAACTTACTTGCATGTGATATATTAAAACTGACGGGAAGATTGGCAGTAGCTTGTTGGCGTTGAGTGAAGTGTGAAGTTTCCAAGGCGATTTCACGTTGACGACACTCTAGAGCCAGAGTCGCTTGTTGTTTGTCATGTTCGCGTTGCATCTCCAACTCTCGTCGTTTGGTTTCAAGCTGTACTCGTTCCCGCTCCTGGAGTGTTTCAAGCTGTACTCGTTCCCGCTCCTGGAGTAGGGCAACCTCACGTTCCTGGAGGGCGAGTCCGCGTTCTTGTTCTTCTCTTCGTATGGCAGCTGCTCGTTCTTGTTGTTCGAGGGCTTCCCTTTGCTGCTCACGTTCAATCTTGGCCAGCTCTAGTTTGAGTTTCAGCGTTGCCAAATCAGTTTTATCTGCAATATAGTAAGTTTCATGAGTTTCAGAGTCTATCTTACCTTGCTCTAAATAGTAATCCAGCAACAGGTTGTGTAGGTCATTTTTGTTGGCTTGGTAGGGAACTTCTAGTTGATACTCATGTGCAAGAGTTTGTAGTTCAGTCCTCTTGGCACGACTTAAAGTCCCTATTTCACCTGCTGGATTTGCACGGAAAGTTTGGAGACGAAACATGGTGAAATTAGCAAATAAAGGTACACGAATGTTCAATAATGAAATGTCAGAAACAGGACAACGTGGCAACTGGTACCTATCCTGTGTGATCTTTAACAATTAACGTTAAGTGAAAGATATTAAATGATTAAATTAAATCAAGGGCGCAGGAAATCTTGTACCCGGTACTCATGTAAGAGAATAAGGGCAAGAAAATCCTACTAACAAATGAAACAAAGTTTCGAAAACAAATGAAACAGTTAAATGCTTCAAAAGTAAAATTGGTAGTCCAAGGATGTAGGCATACCTTGCCAAGTCTCTATAGGACATAAAGCAAGTTTTTCCTACTGAATTTAATATGATACTTACAGAATTAGCGAACTTTTGTGCTCTGAAAAAATAAGCTAATTCCCTACCGTTGTATGTATCATCATCTCTGACTGACGTGTAGGGGTGCGAGGTGTCAACTGGTGACGAGAACTGCTGCTGAGGTCCCAATTCAGCAACTAAAGTTCGAGCTAGAGGAACTATGGCCCTCTTTATCCTCCTACAGTCAGATTGCAGAAGATTGGGTACTCTTGACCCGGGGCAGACCACAGTACCAGGGTACCAATATGATGATCTGTCAGAATGAGAAATATTCAAGGGACATAGATGGTAAATACGAGTAATAACAAGGAGGGAGAGATGACCAATTAAGAGTATGACTGAGGCCTACAGTCACCACGTAATCCAAAGTTGTCCCACCTTCACTATATGTTACTCTCGTAATGCACAATACACCGCACCTTATAAAAATGAAATTGAATGAAAAATAGTAAAGCTACGTTAACAAAGTTAAATACGCTTACCATAAATTACCACTTGGCACCAGTACCTGAGTGAAGCTCCTAGGACAGGCCCCCATATAACTTGTGACGGTAACGCGTTGGTGTTCGGCTGTTTAAGGCTAGGGGTATGGCCTCGTCACATAGTTATAAAAAAAAATAGAAAAACTGGAACTTCGTCTGTGGTAAGGTAAGGAGAAGACACACAAAACACAAGTAAAACTTTAACAATGAAATTTTAATGACGTTAAATAAATCAAAACATGAAAATAATGCACAAACAAATTCTTATAATAAAATCAATGAATCAAAATAATAAGAATTCTTAAATGACAAAATGAAAAGTTACGTTAAGGCAAAATAACAAGAAGTGCAATACAACAGTAAGTGGGAGGTGCTGGAATATTGGCTTAAAGCCACCACCTCTCTCAGTACACTCTAGAGTCTAGCTGGGAGGAGTGCTGGCTACGAAAGCACGGAACATTCTGAGGACTGATGTTGGGGTGGCCCCAGACATCAGGTAGTATTGGGGGGCGAGTGCAGGTGCAGCCAGACCGGCGACCAATCAGCGGAGCCGTAGCGATCAACGGGTAGTTTGGTGATTTGGGTCCGAACAGGTGGCGGGCTGCATACGTTTCTGCTCACCCTTGCAAGCCTTGCTGGTGGTGTTGTCGTTGTTGGACATTTCTTCCATAGTCTTTTTATATAATTGTGAAGACGTAATTTTGGAGGGAAGAGCAGGCTCAATCTCTTGAAGGAGATTATCGTCACAAACCCAATTTCGAGGCCTGAGCCATATTTTGGAGCCAAATTCTGGCTCTCTGCACGTATTCGCAGTTTGAAATTACGAATTTTTTGTACCCAACATATGCCAAGTACTGAAAGTGGCGTTTGGTCACATTTGTCCCAAACCCCCCCTGCAGTTTTCAAAATATCCCAAACATCCCAATTTCGAGGCCTGAGCCATATTTTAGAGCCAAATTCTGGCTCTATGCACGTATTCGCGGTTTGAAATTACGACATTTTATACCCAACATATGCCAATTCCTGAAAGCGGCATTAAGTCACATTTTGCACAAACTCCCTTGCAATTTTCGAAATATCCCAAATATCACAATTTCGACGCCTGAGCCATATTTTGGAGCCAAATTCTGGCTGTCTGCACGTATTCGCAGTTTGAAATTACGAATTTTTATACGCAACATATGCCTAGTACTGAAAGCAGCAGTGAGTCACATTTTGCACAAACTCCCCTGCAGTTTTCAAAATATCCCAAATATCCCAATTTCGAGGCCTGAGCCATATTTTGGAGCCAAATTCTGGCTGTCTGCACGTATTCGCAGTTTGAAATTACGAATTTTTATACGCAACATATGCCTAGTACTGAAAGCAGCAGTGAGTCACATTTTGCACAAACTCCCCTGCAGTTTTCAAAAATATCCCAAACATCCCGATTTCGAGGCCTTAGCCATATTTTGGAGCTAAATTCTGGCTCTCTGCACCTTTTTTTTGCAGTTTGAAATTACGACTTTTTAATACCTAACATGTGCCAAGTACTGAAAGCGGCGTTTGGTTACATTTGTCCCAAACCTCTCTGCAGTTTTCAAAATATCCCAAACATCACAATATCGAGGCCTGAGCAATAATTTGGAGCCAAATTCTGGCTCTATACACGTATTCGCGGTCTGAAATTACGACATTTTATACCCAACATATGCCAAGTCCTGAAAGCGGCAGTGAGTCACATTTTGCTCAAATTCGCCTGCAGGTTTCAAAATATCCCAAACATCCCACTTTCACAGCCTGAGCCATATTTTGGAGCCAAATTCAAGCTCTCTGCACATGTTCGCAGTTTGAAATTAAGAATTTTTATACCCAACATATGCCAAGTACTGAAAGCGGCGTTTGGTCACATTTGTCCCAAACCCCCCCTGCAGTTTTCAAAATATCCCAAACATCCCAATTTCGAGGCCTGAGCCATATTTTGGAGCCAAATTCTGGCTCTATGCACGTATTCGCGGTTTGAAATTACGACATTTATACCCAACATATGCCAATTCCTGAAAGCGGCAGTAAGTCACATTTTGCACAAACTCCCTTGCAATTTTCGAAATATCCCAAATATCACAATTTCGACGCCAGAGCCATATTTTGGAGCCAAATTCTGGCTGTCTGAACGTATTCGCAGTTTGAAATTACGAATTTTTATACGCAACATATGCCTAGTACTGAAAGCAGCAGTGAGTCACATTTTGCACAAACTCCCCTGCAGTTTTCGAAATATCCCAACTATCCCAATTTTGAGGCCTGAGCCATATTTTGGAGCCAAATTCTGGATCTCTGCACGTATTCGCAGTTTGAAATTACGACTTTTTTATACCCAACATATACCTAGTACTGAAAGCGGCGTTTGGTCACATTTGTCCCAACCCCCCCCCCCCTTGCAGTTTTCAAAATATCCCAAACATCCCAATTTCGAGGCCTGAGCCATATTTTGGAAAAAAAATTCTGGCTCTATGCACGTATTCGCGGTTTGAAATTACGACAATTTATACCCAACATATGTCAAGACCTGAAAGCGGCAGTGAGTCACATTTCACACAAACTCCCCTGCAGTTTTCGAAATATTCCAACTATCCCAATTTTGAGGCCTGAGCCATATTTTGGAGCCAAATTCTGGCTCTCTGTTCGTATTCGCAGTTTGAAATTACGACTTATTTATACCCAACATATACCAAGTACTGAAAGCGGCGTTTGGTCACATTTGTCTCAATCCCACCTGCAGTTTTCAAAATATCCCAAACATCCCAATTTCGAGGCCTGAGCCATATTTTGGAGCCAAATTCTGGCTCTCTGCACGTATTCGCAGTTTGAAATTACGACTTTTTTATACCCAACATATACCAAGTACTGAAAGCGGCGTTTGGTCACATTTGTCCCCCCCCCCCCCCCCCCCCCCCACCTGCAGTTTTCAAAATATCCCAAACATCCCAATTTCGAGGCCTGAGCTATATTTTGGAGCCAAATTCTGGCTCTATGCACGTATTCACGGTTTGAAATTACAACATTTTATACTCAACATATGCCAAGTCCTGAAAGCGGCAGAGTCACATTTCGCACAAACTCCCCTGCAGTTTTCGAAATATCCCAAATATCCCAATTTTGAGGCCTAAGCCATATTTTGGAGCCAAATTCTGCCTCTCTGCACGTATTCGCAATTTGAAATTACGACTTTTTATGCCAAACATATGCCAAGTACTGAAAGTGGCGTTGGGTCACATTTGTCCCAAACCTCCCTGCAGTTTTCAAAATATCCCAAACATCCCAATTTCGAGGCCTGAGCCATATTTTGGAGCCAAATTCTGGCTCTATGCACGTATTCGCAGTTTTAAATTACGACTTTTTATACCCAACATATGCCAAGTCCTGAGAGCGGCAGTTAGTCATATTTTGCACAAACTCCCCTGCAGTTTTCGAAATATCCCAAATATCCCAATTTCGAGGCCTGAGCTATATTTTGGAGCCAAATTCTGGCTCTCTGCACGTATTCACAGATTAAAACTAGGACTTTTTTATACCCAACATATGCCAAGTACTGAAAGCGGCGTTTGGTTACATTTGTCCCAAACCTCCCTGCAGTTTTCAAAATATCCCAAACATCACAATATCGAGGCCTCAGCCATATTTTGGAGCCGAATTCTGGCTCTCTGCACGTATTCGCAGTTTGATATTACGATTTTTATACCCAACATATGCCAAGTACTGAAAGCGGCAGTGAGTCACATTCTGCACAAACTCCCCTGCAGTTTTCGAAATATCCCAAACATCGCAATTTCGAGGCCTGAGCCATATTTTGGAGCCAAACTCTGGCTCTCTGCAAGTATTTGCAGATTGAAATTACGACTTTTTTATACCCAATATATGCCAAGTACTGAAAGCGGCGTTTGGTAACCTTTGTCCCAAACCCTCCCTGCAGTTTTGAAAATATCTCAAACATCCCAATTTCGAGGCCTGAGCCATATTTTGGAGCCAAATTCTGGCTCTATGCACGTATTCGCGGTTTGAAATTACGACATTTTATACCCAACATATGCCAAGTTCTGAAACCGGCAGTGAGTCTCAATTCGCACAAACTCCCCTGCAGTTTTCGAAATACCCCAAATATCCCAATTTTGAGGCCTGAGCAATATTTTGGAGCCAAATTCTGGCTCTCTGCACGTATTCGCAGTTTGAAATTACGACTTTTTTATGCCCAACATATGCCAAGAACTGAGAGCGGCGTTTGGTCACATTTGTCCCAAACCCCCCCTGCAGTTTTCAAAATATCCCATACATCCCAATTTCGAGGTCTGAGCAATATTTTGGAGCCAAATTCTGGCTCTATGCACGTATTCGCGGTTTGAAATTACGCCATTTTATACTTAACTTATGCCAAGTCCTGAAAGCGGCAGTGAGTCACATTTCGCACAAACTCCCCTGCAGTTTTCGAAATATCCCAAATATCCCAATTTCGAGGCCTGAGCAATATTTTGGAGCCAAATTCTGGCTCTCTGCACGTATTCGCTGTTTGAAATTACAACTTTTTATACCCAACATATGCCAAGAACTGAAAGTGGTGTTTGGTCACATTTGTCCCAAACCTCCCTGCAGTTTTCTAAATATCCCAAACATCCCAATTTCAAGGCATGAGCTATATTTTGGAGCCAAATTCTGGCTCTCTGCACGTATTCGCAGTTTGAAATTACGAATTTATATACCCAACATAAGCCAAGTACTGAAAGCGGCGTTTCGTCACATTTATCCCAAACCTCCCTGCAGTTTTAAAAATTTCCCAAACATCCCAATTTCGAGGCCTGAGCCATATTTTGGAGCCAAATTCTAGCTCTGTGTATGTATTCGCAGATGGAAATTACGACTTTTTATACCCAACATATGCCAATTCCTAAAAGCGGCAGTGAGTCACATTTTGCACAAACTCCCTTGCAGTTTTCGAAATATCCCAAATATCCCAATTTCGACGCCTGATCCATATTTTGTAGCCAAATTCTGGCTGTCTGCACGTAATCTCAGTTTGAAATTACGACTTTTTATACCCAACATATGCCAAGTACTGAAAGCAGCAGTTAGACACATTTTGCACAAACTCCCCTGCAGTTTTCAAAATATCCCAAATATCCCAATTTCGAGGCCTGAGCAATATTTTGAAGCCAAATTCTGGCTCTCTGCAACTATTCGCAGTTTGATATTACGACTTTTTATACCCAACATATCCCAAGTACTGAAAGCGGCAGTGAGTCACATTTTGCACAAACTCCCCGACAGTTTTCAAAATATCCCAAACATCCCACTTTCGAGGCCTGAGCCATATTTTGGAGCCAAATTCAAGCTCTCTGCACGTATTCGCAGTTTGAAATTACGACTTTTTATACCCAACATATGCTAAGTTATGAAAGCGGCGTTTGGTCATATTGGTCACAAACCCCCCTGCAGTTTTCAAAATACCCCAAACATCCCACTTTCGAGGCCTGAGCCATATTTTGGAGCCAAATTCAAGCTCTCTGCACGTATTCGCAGTTTGAAATTACGACTTTTTATACCCAACATATGCCAAGTTCTGAAAGCGGCGTTTGATCATATTGGTCCCAAACCCCCCTGCAGTTTTCAAAATATCCCAAACATCCCAATTTTGAGGACTAAGCATAATTTTTGCGCCAAATTCTAGCTCTATGCACGTATTCGCAGTTTGTTAATATGACTTTTTATACCCAACATATGCCAAGTACTGAAAGCGGCAGTGAGTCACATTTTGCACAAACTCCCCTGCAGTTTTCGAAATATCCCAAATATCCCAATATCGAGGCCTGAGCCATATTTTGGAGCCAAATTCTGGCTCTCTGCACGTATTTGCAGTTTGAAATTAAAATTTTTTAAACCCAACATATGCCAAGTACTGAAAGCGGCGTTTGGTTACATTTGTCCTAAACCTCCCTGCAGTTTTCAAAATATCCCTAACATCACAATATCGAGGCCTGAGCCATATTATGGAGCCAAATTCTGGCTCTCTCCACTTATTCGCAGTTTAATATTACGATTTTTAAACCCAACATATGCCAAGTACTGAAAGCGGCGTTTGGTAACATTTGTCCCAAACCCCCCCTGCAGTTTTCGAAATATCCCAAATATCCCAATTTCGAGGCCTGAGCAATATTTTGGAGCCAAATTCTGGCTCTCTGCACGTATTCGCAGTTTGAAATTACAACTATTTTATACCCAGCATATGCCAAGTACTGTAAGCGGCGTTTGGTCACATTTGTCTCAATACCCCCCTGCAGTTTTCAAAATATCCCAAACTTCCCAATTTCGAGGCCTGAGCCATCTTTTGGAGCCAAATTCTGCCTCTCTACACGTATTCGCAGTTTGAAATTACGAATTTTTATACCCAACATATGCCAAGTACTGAAAGCGGCGTTTGGTCATATTTGTCCCAAACCTCCCTGCAGTTTTCAAAATATCCCAAACATCCCAATTTCGAGGCCTGAGCCATATTTTGGAGCCAAATTCCGGCTCTATGCATGTATTCGCGGTTTGAAATTACGCCATTTTATACCCAACATATGCCAAGTCCTGAAAGCGGCAGTGAGTCACATTTCGCACAAACTCCCCTGCAGTTTTCGAAATATCCCAAATATCCCACTTTCGAGGCCTGAGCCATATTTTGAAGCCAAATTCTGGCTCTCTGCACGTATTCGCAGTTTGAAATTACGACTTTTTTATGCCCAACGTATGCCAAGTACTGAAAGCGGTGTTTGGTCACATTTGTCCCAAACCCTCCCTGCAGTTTTCAAAATATCCCAAACATCTCAATTTCGAGGCCTGAGCTATATTTTGGAGCCAAATTCTGGCTCTATGCACGTATTCGCGGTTTTAAATTACGACATTTTATACCCAACATATGCCAAGACCTGAAAGCGGCAGTGAGTCACATTTCGCACAAACTCCCCTGCAGTTTTCGAAATATCCCAACTATCCCAATTTTTGAGGCCTGAGCCATATTTTGGAGCCAAAATCTGGCTCTCTGCACGTATTCGCAGTTTGAAATTACGACTTTTTTATACCCAACATATACCAAGTACTGAAAGCGGCGTTTGGTCACATTTGTCCCAACCCCCCCCCCCACCTGCAGTTTTCAAAATATCCCAAACATCCCAATTTCGAGGCCTGAGCTATATTTTGGAGCCAAATTCTGGCTCTATGCACGTATTCACGGTTTGAAATTACAACATTTTATACTCAACATATGCCAAGTCCTGAAAGCGGCAGAGTCACATTTCGCACAAACTCCCCTGCAGTTTTCGAAATATCCCAAATATCCCAATTTTGAGGCCTAAGCCATATTTTGGAGCCAAATTCTGCCTCTCTGCACGTATTCGCAATTTGAAATTACGACTTTTTATGCCAAACATATGCCAAGTACTGAAAGTGGCGTTGGGTCACATTTGTCCCAAACCTCCCTGCAGTTTTCAAAATATCCCAAACATCCCAATTTCGAGGCCTGAGCCATATTTTGGAGCCAAATTATGGCTCTATGCACGTATTCGCAGTTTTAAATTACGACTTTTTATACCCAACATATGCCAAGTCCTGAGAGCGGCAGTTAGTCATATTTTGCACAAACTCCCCTGCAGTTTTCGAAATATCCCAAATATCCCAATTTCGAGGCCTGAGCTATATTTTGGAGCCAAATTCTGGCTCTCTGCACGTATTCACAGATTAAAACTAGGACTTTTTTATACCCAACATATGCCAAGTACTGAAAGCGGCGTTTGGTTACATTTGTCCCAAACCTCCCTGCAGTTTTCAAAATATCCCAAACATCACAATATCGAGGCCTCAGCCATATTTTGGAGCCGAATTCTGGCTCTCTGCACGTATTCGCAGTTTGATATTACGATTTTTATACCCAACATATGCCAAGTACTGAAAGCGGCAGTGAGTCACATTCTGCACAAACTCCCCTGCAGTTTTCGAAATATCCCAAACATCGCAATTTCGAGGCCTGAGCCATATTTTGGAGCCAAACTCTGGCTCTCTGCAAGTATTTGCAGATTGAAATTACGACTTTTTTATACCCAATATATGCCAAGTACTGAAAGCGGCGTTTGGTAACCTTTGTCCCAAACCCTCCCTGCAGTTTTGAAAATATCTCAAACATCCCAATTTCGAGGCCTGAGCCATATTTTGGAGCCAAATTCTGGCTCTATGCACGTATTCGCGGTTTGAAATTACGACATTTTATACCCAACATATGCCAAGTTCTGAAACCGGCAGTGAGTCTCAATTCGCACAAACTCCCCTGCAGTTTTCGAAATATCCCAAATATCCCAATTTTGAGGGCTGAGCAATATTTTGGAGCCAAATTCTGGCTCTCTGCACGTATTCGCAGTTTGAAATTACGACTTTTTTATGCCCAACATATGCCAAGAACTGCGAGCGGCGTTTGGTCACATTTGTCCCAAACCCCCCCTGCAGTTTTCAAAATATCCCATACATCCCAATTTCGAGGTCTGAGCAATATTTTGGAGCCAAATTCTGGCTCTATGCACGTATTCGCGGTTTGAAATTACGCCATTTTATACTTAACTTATGCCAAGTCCTGAAAGCGGCAGTGAGTCACATTTCGCACAAACTCCCCTGCAGTTTTCGAAATATCCCAAATATCCCAATTTCGAGGCCTGAGCAATATTTTGGAGCCAAATTCTGGCTCTCTGCACGTATTCGCGGTTTGAAATTACAACTTTTTATACCCAACATATGCCAAGAACTGAAAGTGGTGTTTGGTCACATTTGTCCCAAACCTCCCTGCAGTTTTCTAAATATCCCAAACATCCCAATTTCAAGGCATGAGCTATATTTTGGAGCCAAATTCTGGCTCTCTGCACGTATTCGCAGTTTGAAATTACGAATTTATATACCCAACATAAGCCAAGTACTGAAAGCGGCGTTTCGTCACATTTATCCCAAACCTCCCTGCAGTTTTAAAAATTTCCCAAACATCCCAATTTCGAGGCCTGAGCCATATTTTGGAGCCAAATTCTAGCTCTGTGTATGTATTCGCAGATGGAAATTACGACTTTTTATACCCAACATATGCCAATTCCTAAAAGCGGCAGTGAGTCACATTTTGCACAAACTCCCTTGCAGTTTTCGAAATATCCCAAATATCCCAATTTCGACGCCTGATCCATATTTTGTAGCCAAATTCTGGCTGTCTGCACGTAATCTCAGTTTGAAATTACGACTTTTTATACCCAACATATGCCAAGTACTGAAAGCAGCAGTTAGACACATTTTGCACAAACTCCCCTGCAGTTTTCAAAATATCCCAAATATCCCAATTTCGAGGCCTGAGCAATATTTTGAAGCCAAATTCTGGCTCTCTGCAACTATTCGCAGTTTGATATTACGACTTTTTATACCCAACATATCCCAAGTACTGAAAGCGGCAGTGAGTCACATTTTGCACAAACTCCCCGGCAGTTTTCAAAATATCCCAAACATCCCACTTTCGAGGCCTGAGCCATATTTTGGAGCCAAATTCAAGCTCTCTGCACGTATTCGCAGTTTGAAATTACGACTTTTTATACCCAACATATGCTAAGTTATGAAAGCGGCGTTTGGTCATATTGGTCACAAACCCCCCTGCAGTTTTCAAAATACCCCAAACATCCCACTTTCGAGGCCTGAGCCATATTTTGGAGCCAAATTCAAGCTCTCTGCACGTATTCGCAGTTTGAAATTACGACTTTTTATACCCAACATATGCCAAGTTCTGAAAGCGGCGTTTGATCATATTGGTCCCAAACCCCCCTGCAGTTTTCAAAATATCCCAAACATCCCAATTTTGAGGACTAAGCATAATTTTTGCGCCAAATTCTAGCTCTATGCACGTATTCGCAGTTTGTTAATATGACTTTTTATACCCAACATATGCCAAGTACTGAAAGCGGCAGTGAGTCACATTTTGCACAAACTCCCCTGCAGTTTTCGAAATATCCCAAATATCCCAATATCGAGGCCTGAGCCATATTTTGGAGCCAAATTCTGGCTCTCTGCACGTATTTGCAGTTTGAAATTAAATTTTTTTAAACCCAACATATGCCAAGTACTGAAAGCGGCGTTTGGTTACATTTGTCCTAAACCTCCCTGCAGTTTTCAAAATATCCCTAACATCACAATATCGAGGCCTGAGCCATATTATGGAGCCAAATTCTGGCTCTCTCCACTTATTCGCAGTTTAATATTACGATTTTTAAACCCAACATATGCCAAGTACTGAAAGCGGCGTTTGGTAACATTTGTCCCAAACCCCCCCTGCAGTTTTCGAAATATCCCAAATATCCCAATTTCGAGGCCTGAGCAATATTTTGGAGCCAAATTCTGGCTCTCTGCACGTATTCGCAGTTTGAAATTACAACTATTTTATACCCAGCATATGCCAAGTACTGTAAGCGGCGTTTGGTCACATTTGTCTCAATCCCCCCCTGCAGTTTTCAAAATATCCCAAACTTCCCAATTTCGAGGCCTGAGCCATCTTTTGGAGCCAAATTCTGCCTCTCTACACGTATTCGCAGTTTGAAATTACGAATTTTTATACCCAACATATGCCAAGTACTGAAAGCGGCGTTTGGTCATATTTGTCCCAAACCTCCCTGCAGTTTTCAAAATATCCCAAACATCCCAATTTCGAGGCCTGAGCCATATTTTGGAGCCAAATTCCGGCTCTATGCATGTATTCGCGGTTTGAAATTACGCCATTTTATACCCAACATATGCCAAGTCCTGAAAGCGGCAGTGAGTCACATTTCGCACAAACTCCCCTGCAGTTTTCGAAATATCCCAAATATCCCACTTTCGAGGCCTGAGCCATATTTTGAAGCCAAATTCTGGCTCTCTGCACGTATTCGCAGTTTGAAATTACGACTTTTTTATGCCCAACGTATGCCAAGTACTGAAAGCGGTGTTTGGTCACATTTGTCCCAAACCCTCCCTGCAGTTTTCAAAATATCCCAAACATCTCAATTTCGAGGCCTGAGCTATATTTTGGAGCCAAATTCTGGCTCTATGCACGTTTTCGCGGTTTTAAATTACGACATTTTATACCCAACATATGCCAAGACCTGAAAGCGGCAGTGAGTCACATTTCGCACAAACTCCCCTGCAGTTTTCGAAATATCCCAACTATCCCAATTTTTGAGGCCTGAGCCATATTTTGGAGCCAAATTTTGGCTCTCTGCACGTATTCGCAGTTTGAAATTACGACTTTTTTATACCCAACATATACCAAGTACTGAAAGCGGTGTTTGGTCAAATTTGTCCCCCCCCCCTGCAGTTTTCAAAATATCCCAAACATCCCAATTTCGAGGCCTGAGCCATATTTTGGAGAGAAATTCTGGCTCTATACACGTATTCGCGGTTTGAAATTACGACATTTTATACATAACATATGCCAAGTCTTGAAAGCAGCAGTGAGTCACATTTCGCACAATCTCCCCTGCAGTTTTCGAAATATCCCAAATATCCCAATTTCGAGGCCTGAGCCAAATTTTGGAGCCAAATTCTGGCTCTCTGCACGTAATCGCAGTTTGAAATTACGACTTTTTTATACCCAACATATGCCAAGTACTGAAGGCGGCGTTTGGTCACATTTGTCCCAAACCCCCCCCTGCAGTTTTCAAAATATCCCAAACATCCCAATTTCGAGGCCTGAGCCATATTTTGGAGCTAAATTCTGGCTCTATGCACGTATTCGCGGTTTGAAATTACGACATTTTATACCCAACATATGCCAAGTCCTGAAAGTGGCAGTGAGCTACATTTTGCACAAACTCCTTTGCAGTTTTCGAAATATCCCAAATATCCCCATTTCGACGCCTGAGCCATATTTTGGAGCCAAATTCTGGCTCTATGCACGTATTCGCAGATGGAAATTACGACTTTTTATACCCAACATATGCCAATTCCTGAAAGCGGCAGTGAGTCACATTTTGCACAAACTCCCCTGCAATTTTCGAAATATCCCAAATATCCCAATTTCGAGGCCTGAGCCATATTTTGGAGCCAAATTCTGGCTCTCTGCACGTATTCGCAGTTTGAAATTACAACTTTTTATACCCAACATATGCCAAGTAATGAAAGTGGCGTTTGGTCACATTTGTCCCAAACCTCCCTGCAGTTTTCAAAATATCCGAAACATCCTATTTTCAATGCATTAGCCATATTTCCGAGCCAAATTCTGGCTCTCTGCACGTATTCGCAGTTTGAAATTACGAATTTATATACCCAACATATGCCAAATACTGAAAGTGGCGTTTCGTCACATTTGTCCCAAACCTCCCTGCAGTTTTCAAAATATCCCAAACATCCCAATTTCGAGGCCTGAGCCATATTTTGGAGCCAAATCTGGCTCTATGCACGTATTCGCAGATTGAAATTACGACATTTTATACCCAACATATGCTAAGTCCTGAAAGCGGCAATTAGTCACATTTCGCACAAACTCCCCTGCAGTTTTCGAAATATCCCAAATATCTCAATTTCGAGGCCTGAGCCATATTTTGGAGCCAAATTCTGCCTCTCTGCATGTATTCGCAGTTTGAAATTACGACTTTTTATACCCAAAATATGCCAAGTACTGAAAGCGGCAGTGAGTCACATTTCGTACAAACTCCCTTGCAGTTTTAGAAATATCCCAAATATCCCAATTTCGAGGCCTGAGCAATATTTTGGAGCCAAATTCTAGCTCTCTGCACGTATTGGCAGTTTGAAATTACGACTTTTTTATACCCAACATATGCCAAGTACTGAAAGCGGCGTTTGGTCATATTTGTCCCAAACCTCCCTGCAGTTTTCAAAATATCCCAAACATCCCAATTTCGAGGCCTGAGCCATCATTTGGAGCCAATTTATGGCTCTATGCACGTATTCGCAGATTGAAATTACGACTTTTTATACCCAACATATGCCAAGTTCTGAAAGCGGCAGTAAGTCACATTTCGTACAAACTCCCCTGCAGTTCTCAAAATATCCCAAATATCCCAATTTCGAGGCATGAGTCATATTTTGGAGCCAAATTCTGGCTCTCTGAATGTATTCGCAGTGTGAAATTACGACTTTTTTATGCCCAACATATGTCAAGTACTGAAAGCGGCGTTTGGTCACATTTGTCCAAAACCTCCCTGCAGTTTTCAAAATATCCCAAACATCCCAATTTCGAGGCATGAGTCATATTTTGGAGCCAAATTCTGGCTCTCTGAATGTATTCGCAGTGTGAAATTACGAATTCGCTACGAAACGAAACGCTACGCGTACTAGTGGCTGTACAAGAATGTAACAACTCTTGTATATATCTCAAAAAAAAAAAAAAATTTATATACCAAACATATGCCAAATACTGAAAGCGGCGTTTCGTCACATTTGTCTCAAACCTCCCTGCGGTTTTCAAAATATCCCAAACATCCCAATTTCGAAACCTGAGCCATATTTTGGAGCCAAATTCTGGCTCTATGCAGGTATTCGCGGTTTGAAATCACGACATTTTATACCTAACATATGCCAAGTCTTGAAAGAGGCAGTGAGTCACATTTCGCATAAACTCCCCTGCAGTTTCCGAAATATCCCAAATATCCCAATTTCGAGGCCTGAGCTATATTTTGGAGCCAAATTCTGGCTCTTTGCACGTATTCGTAGTTTGAAATTACGACTTTTTTATACCCAACATATGCCAAGTACTGAACGCGGCGTTTGGTCACATTTGTCCCAAACCCCCACTGCAGTTTTCAAAATATCCCAAACAACCCAATTTTGAGGCCTGAGCCATATTTTGGAGCCAAATTATGGCTCTCTGCACGTATTCGCATTTTGAAATTGCGACAGTATAAAAAGTCGTAATATCAAACTACGAATACGTGCATAGAGCCAGGATTTGGCTCCAAAATATGGCTGAAGCCTCGAAATTGGGATGTTTGGGATATTTTGAAAACTGCAGGGGGGTTTGGGACAAAAATTACCAAACACCGCTTTCATTACTTGGCATATGCTCCGTATAAAAATTTGTAATTTCTAACTGCGAAAACGTGCAGAGAGCCAGAATTTGGCTCCAAAATATGGCTCAGGCCTCGGTATTGGGATGTTTGGGATATTTTGAAAACTGCAGGGAGGTTTGGGACAAATGTGACCAAATGCCGCTTTCAGTACTTCGCATATGTTGCGTATAAAAAATCGTAATTTCAAACTGCGAATATGTGCAGAGAGCCAGAATTTGGCTCCAAAATATGGTCCAGGCCTCGAAATTGGGAAGTTTGGGATATTTTGAAAACTGCAGAGGAGTTTGTGCAAAATGTGACTCACTGCCGCTTTCAGTACTTGGCACATGTTGGGTATAAAAATCGTAATATCAAACTGCGAATACGTTTAGAGAGCCTGAATTTGGCTCCAAAATATGGCTCAGGCCACAAAATTGGGATGTTTGTGATTTTTTGAAAACTGCAGGGGAGTTTGTGAAAAAATGTGACTCATTGCCACTTTCAGTACTTGGCATATGTTGGGTATAATAAGTCGTCATTTCAAACTGATAATACGTGCAGAGAGCCAGAATTTGGCTCCAAAATATGGCTCAGGCCTCGAAATTGGGATGTTTGGGATATTTTGAAAATTGCAGGGAGGTTTGGGACAAATGTGACCAAACGCCGCTTTAAGTACTTGGCATATGTTGGGTATAAAATAGTCGCAATTTCAAACTGCGAATACGTTCAGAAAGCCAGAATTTGGCTCCAAAATATGGCTCAGTCCTCGAAATTGGGATATTTCGGATATTTCGAAAACTGCAGGGGAGTTTGTGCAAAATGTAACTCACTGCCGCTTTAAGGACTTGGCATATGTTGGGTATAAAAAGTCGTAATATCAAACTGCGAAAACGTGCATAGAGCCAAAATCTGGCTCCAAAATATGGCTCAAGCCTCGAAATTGGGATGTTTGGGATATTTTGAATATTGCAGGGAGGTTTGGGACAAATGTGACCAAACCCCGCTTTCAGTACTTGGCATATGTTGAGTATAAAAAATTCGCAATTTCAAACTGCGAATACGTGCAGAGAGCCAGAATTTGGCTCCAAAATATGGCTCAGGCCTCGAAATTGGGAAGTTTAGGATTTTATGAAAACTGCAGGGGAGTTTGTGCCAAATGTGACTCACTGCCGCATTCAGTACTTGGAATATGTTGGGAATAAAAAGTCGTAATTTCAAACTGCGAATACGTGCAGAGAGCTTGAATTTGGCACCAAAATATGGCTCAGGCCACAAAATTGGGATGTTTGGGATTTTTTGAAAACTGCAGGGAGGTTAATGCAAAATGTGACTCATTGCCGCTTTCAGTACTTGGCATATGGTGGGTATAATTGTTATACTCAAATTCTGTTAGTTGAAATGTAACCAATCACAGGCTAGTAGGCCTCTGACGTCATGCCAGACAGAGGAGAATCAAGTCATGCTCCCAGTAGCCTCAGTTCTCCACACAGACTCAGAGTAGAAGGACCTCGGCTAGGCAGATATATACCTTGCTGTCTCGGTCAATAAATATATACAGAAGCGACTACTGTGTCTACCTTCTACCCGAACAAGGCAAACGAATACTGGTAGCAGCAGTGGGACCCAGATATTTTTTTCTGGAAACAAAAGTTCAAGTACCCAGCATCGCCTCGTGTTCCAGCCGCCACCGCCATAAGCCGCCATCCTGCCACCCACGCATCAAATATTGTGCCAGACCGGGGTCCTGCCATCAACCACTACTCCAGGCCAACGTTTCAGAAGTAAGGGTCAATATTTTCCTGTGAGAACGCTCATTCATCAGTGAGGAGGAAGGAAGCTTCCCGCGCCAGCCATTTTTGAACCTCGCGCCACCACGTGGGAACCACCTGCACCCACCACCACCACCGCCACCCAAGCTGACAGTATCTAAGCTTTGTGAGTGTTCAAGCTACTGAAATCTTGGTCAGTCATCGTCGCAAGCATCACCTGATCATCGTATGTGCTGTATTGTTCCTTGAGAATATTTGGTGGACTGCAATTGTTTGACTAGTGTCGCCTCCCCAGGCTCACACACCTCGCCTCCCTCTCAAGCTCACACCTCGCCACCAGCCCCTGCTACATCGTTTTGTGTGAACTTCTCCTAGAAAATTGTGTTCCCAATATCGTCGTCTCCGAATTTATCTTCGCGCTTCCAGCATCAACAGTGTGGGGTCCTTGAGTTTCGCGCCGCCACCGCCGCCAGGAGCGCTGCTGTCGAACCAGATTGTAAACAAACTGAGGCTTAGGCCTCGAAATTGGGATGTTTGGGATATTTTGAAAACTGCAGGGGGGTTTGGGACAAAAATTACCAAACATCGCTTTCATTACTTGGCATATGCTCCGTATAAAAATTTGTAATTTCTAACTGCGAAAACGTGCAGAGAGCCAGAATTTGGCTCCAAAATATGGCTCATGCCTCGGTATTGGGATGTTTGGATTATTTTGAAAACTGCAGGGAGGTTTGGGACAAATGTGACCAAACGCCGCTTTCAGTACTTCGCATATGTTGCGTATAAAAAATTGTAATTTCAAACTGCAAAATACGTGCAGAGCGCCAGAATTTGGCTCCAAAATATGGTCCAGGCGTCAAAATTGGGAAGTTTGGGGTAATTTGAAAACTGCAGGGGAGTTTCTGCAAAATGAGACTCAATGCCACTTTCAGTACTTGGCATATGTTAGGTATAATAAGTCGTAATTTCAAACTGAGAATATGTGCAGAGTGCCAGAATTTGGCTCCAAAATATGGCTCAGGCCACGAAATTGGGATGTTTGGGATATTTTAAAAACTGCAGGGAGGTTTGGGACAAATGTGACCAAACGCCGCTTTCAGTACTTGGCATATGTTGGGTATAAAATAGTCGCAATTTCAAACTGCGAATACGTTCAGAAAACCAGAATTTGGCTCCAAAATATGGCTCAGGCCTCGAAATTGGGATATTTGGGATATTTCGAAAACTGCAGGGGAGTTTGTTCAAAATGTAACTCACTGCCGCTTTAAGGACTTGGCATATGTTGGGTATAAGAAGTCGTAATATCAAACTGCGAAAACGTGCATAGAGCCAGAATCTGGCTCCAAAATATGGCTCAAGCCTCGAAATTGGGATGTTTGGGATAATTTGAAAACTACAGGGGGGTTTGGGATAAATATGACCAAACGCTGCTTTCATTACTTGGCATATGTTCCGTATAAAAATTCATAATTTCAAACTGCGAATACGTGCAGAGAACAAGAATTTGGCTCCATAATATGGCTCAGGCCTCTATATTGGGATGTTTGGAATACTTTGAAAACTGCAGGGAGGTTTGGGACACATGTGACCAAACGCCGCTTTCAGTACTTCACATATGTTGGGTATAAAAAAGTCGTAATTTCAAACTGCGAATACGTGCAGAGAGCCAGAATTTGGCTCCAAAATATGGTTCAGGCCTCGAAATTGGGAAGTTTGGGATATTTTGAAAACTGCAGGGGAGTTTGTGCAAAATGTAACTCACTGCCGCTTTCAATACTTGGCACATGTTGGGTATAAGAAGTCAAAATTTCAAACAGGGAATACCTGCAGAGAGCCTGAATTTGGCTCCAAAATATGGCTCAGGAAACACAAAATTGGGTTGTTTGGAATTTTTTGAAAACTGCAGGGGAGTTTGTGCAAAATGTGACTCATTGCCGCTTTCAGTACTTGGCATATGTTGGGTATAATAAGTCGTAATTTCAAACTGCGAATACGTGCAGAGAGCCAGAATTTGGCTCCAAAATATGGCTCAGGCTTCGAAATTGGGATGTTTGGGATATTTTGAAAACTGCAGCAAGGTTTGGGACAAATGTGAGCAAACGCCGCTTTCAGTACTTGGCATATGTTGGGTATAAAAAGTCGCAATTTCAATCTGCGAATACGTGCAGAAAGCCAGAATTTGGCTCCAAAATATGGCTCAGGCCTCGAAATTGGGATATTTGGGATATTTCGAAAACTGCATGGGAGTTTGTGACAAATGTGAGTCACAGCCACTTTCAGGACTTTGCATATATTGGGTATAAAAATTCGTAATTTCAAACTGCGAATACGAGCATAAAGCCAGAATTTGGCTCCAAAATATGGCTCAGGCCTCGAAATTGGGATGTTTGGGATATTTTGAAAACTGCAGGCGGGTTTGGGACAAATGTGACCAAACGCCGCTTTCAGAACTTGGCATATGTTGGGTATAAAATTCGTAATTTCAAACTGCGAATACGTGTAGAGAGCCTGAATTTGACTCCAAAATATGGCTCAGGCCTTGAAATTGGGATGTTTGGGATATTTTGTAAACTGCAGGGGAGTTTGTGCAAAATGTGACTCACTGCCGCTTTCAGTACTTGGCATATGTTGGGTATAAAAATTCGTAATATCAAACTGCGAATACGTGCAGAGAGCCAGAATTTGGCTCCAAAATAATGTTCAGGCCTCGAAATTTGGATGTTTGGGATGTTTTGAAAACTGCAGGGAGGTTTGGGACAAATGTGACCAAACGCCGTTTTCCTCTCTGGGACTTGTTGTCAACGTACATGGCGCCCCTGCTCGGGGAGGCGTCCATTAGGGAGGCTCTGGCCTCACCCGATGCTGTGAGCCCCTGGGTAGCTGCAGTGAGCACACACTGGCCCAAAAAACCAGCTGAATTCAAAGATGAGCTCCAGGCGAGGTGTGGAAAGAAAGTCCTGCCTGGAGCGTTCAAACTGCGCGTCAAGATGGCCGACCTTTCGGGCGGGAATCTCCTCCACAACGAAATCTTTTATTGTAGAGCTGTTGACAACATACTTTTATCTCAACTTAAGTTTTCGCCACGCATTTTTTTTTCTCATATGGAAAATACATTATCATCTTCACTATAAATGACTACTATAGCGTGTCATTTCTGCTCACACTCGTCTCTAAATGAAATGATTACAAATATTTCCCAAGACATAAACTGCCTCATCCAGCCTGCCTCTTCCCTCATTCCAAATCCACAAACCCACCAACAATCCTCCAAATTCATGGGAAGGTCAAGCTTCCCATGACCTTGGAGTCATTGGATATGGGTTTGTGGATGACCTGACCTAGCAGTTTATGCCTTTGGGGAGATCTCCCCCCCCCCTTGCATATGCATTAATGATATATAATGCATATGCCAGCCAGTCCAAGTCTAATCTTTAGATTATTCTCCTATCTCTCAATTTATTCTTTACCAACTCTTCACAGCAAGTCTTTGTCACCCACATTGAACAATATTCACTACCCTATCATTTGGGGTAGTCATCACTACCCCAAAACTTGCCTCGCCACCCAGCTTTTACCTTACCATACATCTTTGCTACCCATCATTTGGTTTGTATTAAACATTCAATGTTAAATGTTTGCCCTTGATCACCTAGCAGCAATTGAGGATACAGATGTAAGCTGATTGGATACTCGCGTTCTGAGTGTAAACTAGTAGAACGTAAGTCAAGAAACTGCAGATGGCCTATTGTCCTGCACGTGGCGCTTCCTATTTATATCCACCTACACATTCATATACGTCTAACCTAAGCTTCAACCTATCAAAGATTCCTATGCTTATTATGATCCAGTGATCCAGTAGTATGATCCACAATCGATTTGAGAATGGTCCCGGACGGACCGAAACGTCGTTGTCACTTCACGTTCTAGTGTGTGGTCTGGTCAATATACTTCAGGCACGTTATTGTGACTCGTCGTCTGCACATGATCCAGTAATTTGTTCCACAAATCCACAACCCAGTTACCAAACCAGTATTCACCCAGGTATTTCCTAAATCTGAATTTATCTTCATTTAAAGCCTTATCAATAGCTTCATTGTTATGCCCATTCATCCACTTGTTTTTCATTCAGTTAAGGTTTTTCCAACATCTCTTCATACGGAAGCTTTCTAATTTGCGGGATTAACTTTGTCATCCTAACTGACGTGTTCTAGTGAATTATGTCCATTCTTTAGTGTGGCGATCAAAACTGAACGGCATAATCTAAATGGGACCTAAAAACAATACGTTATTAAACCTAGCCGACTTATTGTTAACTCTTCTATAAATAAATCTATGGGAAAGAAAAGCTCTCAGCCTGCTAACAAGAGTGTACAAATCCACAAGGGCCGGGACGAGGATTCAAACCTGCATCCGAGAGCATCCCAGACGCTGCCGTAATCGACTGAGCTACGGCATGGTCAAAAGGAGTTGAAACCGAAGTTCTACTGAAATTACTGGATCCTGCAGCCTTTCCGAGGCACAAACCAGTGTTAGTGTAACAAGAATGTGAAGTTTTCTACGTCCATCTAGTTCCACCCGCTCCTCCCCAGAACTAGTTGTTAAATAAGCACTTTACCTTGACTCTTCTGATCCAACACTTGTCCACACGTGTCACACTCCTGAAAAAATATTTTTTACATATAATAAGGGCAAGTATAAGTAATTATCAAAAGAATGCACCAAACCAGTAAGGCTATGTAGCACCAGGGTAGGTATAAAGTTTATTTCAAATACAATCGAGTAGGAAAATACAATTATGAATTTCAAGAACACTGGAACCAATCACTGGAAAAGTTGAAATTGCAATGGAGATTAATTACAGATTGTATCAACAATAGCGAGTAGGCAAGACTGATAAGACTGCAATTGCCTAACGGAATACATTTTTGTCTCTGACTCATGAGGCTATGGTTAAGCATCAATGTTCTTTTAAAGTTACATAGAAACACATTATCTTATTAGGGTCTTCCACTAAAAACAAATCTTTAGCTAACCTTAGATAAACGTACTGTGTATCATTAATTTATTTAGCTGTTTATTGGCCTAAATTATATAAATAACATGCTTAAAACCTCTTAAGTACAGAATATGGTCTCTGAGCACCAAACCAACGTTAGAAGCTTAGTGATTACATTGTCAAAAATTACCATTTACAGGTGAAACCATTTCATATCGCAGAGTAAACAAGATGGAAACAATTATCTTCCACATTTATTTGCACAATTGCCATCCTGATATGACCACTCCATCGCCCCAGTCGTTAACACACTAAGTGCAAGCGATGAGTCACAATAACGTGGCTGAAGTAGTTTGACCAGACCACACACTAGCAGGTGAAGGGATGACGACGTTTCGGTCCGTCCTGTACCATTCTCAAGTCGACTTGAGAATGGTCCAGGACCGAAACGTCGTCGTCAACACACTAAACAATCTAGGGTGACTTGTTGCTAAACATTACATGTCACCTTTACCTTAGCTACAAGACACGTTGTGCATATTATCAAACTACCTTTAATGTCATAATGCAGCAGTTTGCGCGCTCAAAATACAGATAGACAAACTCCTCAGGAACCGTAGGGGAACCTTTGACAAGCCGCCGGCTTCCTGTTTCCGTAGAGGGCACTATGAAGAAATGGTGGCCCTCTGGTAAATTTAAGTAAATATTACCTAGGCATTATGATGTACCAGCCATTAAACATCTGGGACTCACAGATAATATGAAAACAATCCTTAAGAATGGTTAAACGAATCTTTGACTTAAACGAACAACGTTGAATATTGAACTGTACGAGTCTCTCTTGTGGTCCCATCTGGCCTACGGTATCCTAATATGGAAACCTCATTTCAAAAACACATCAATGATTTTCCGCTTTGGAGAAAGTTCAAGACAGCAACTACAATCATGCCAGAACTTGTTCAACTGTCACTACCACGAATCTTTGAAGGACTAACACTATAAATGTTTAAATTGTTATAGATTTTGATAGATTACCCTATAAATTTTCCTAGAAATTACCTCCTTAATATTATCTGTTAGATTAAGGCCCTGCCCGAAGCGCTATGCGTACTAGTGGCTTTACAAGAATGTAAACACATCATGCCATGTACTCTCAGAAACCCAATGTAACTTCTTATAGATATATAAATAAATAAATAACAGCCGAGGCCTTTGTAATACTATTTTAATGCATTGCTTTATACTTTGTAAAGTCTTTTAGAGAAGTGCTTTGTATTTATAACCTCCAACTTTGTCAGTATTACAAATTAAACAAAAAAATTATAATACTGACCAAATTGGAGGCTATTAATGCAGACCACTTCTGTAAAATGCCATATTTGACACAGACAGGCTGGACAACAGCTTCAAGCTCAACAAGCCACAATGTAACACAGACAGTAGGTGTGTTGTTCCTCCCATAGGGGGATTAACCCATGAACCCGCTCAACCACTCAAGTCGTAAATGCCGAGTCATTCCTCTTGTTCACAATATACACAAGACCAATCCTCAATAAAATAAGGAGGGAGGGAGTAGGAAGGCTGCCCTTTGACAAGGCGCCGCCGTCCTGTCCCCGTCGAGGCCACTGTAGATGGTGGCCCTTAGGTCAATTCATCATACGAGCCCTTCTCCTTCCATCATTCTGAATCATGCTCATCGTACTAACCTGAACCCCCCTAATCCCCCCCCCCACCACCACCACCATCTTCACACAATCTGTGGCCAACATTTTTCGTTTCATTCAGATTTTCATCAAAATATGTCGAAGATTTCTCTTTAGGTTGCTTTAAGGGGCCTGACAGCCGAGTGGACAACGCTTCGGATTCGTAATCCTGAGGTTCCGGGTTCGATTCCCGGTGGAGGCTGAAATAAATGGGCAATTTCTTCCACCCTGATGAACCTGTTCACCTATCAGTAAATAAGTACCTGGGAGTTGGACAGCTGCTACGGGCTGCTTCCTGGGGATGTATAACAAAAAGAAGGCCTGGTCGAGGACCGGGCCGCCGGGACGCTAGGCCCCGAAATCATCTCAAGATTGATGGGTAGCTACTGACATGGCTATTAAGGCCACCACAAACGCCCTAATGACTTAACTAGCGGGTACACCTATGGCTGCCACCTGACAGTCACCTCTATATTTTGTCTAAATACATAAAATATACAAAATAATAAGGAATAACAACATAAAACATACCCCGAACAATCCTTTCTATATAAAGATATCTGCAACACAAATTTATTTGCACACTGGTAATCAACATGACACTTGCCAGGCGGTGGCTGGTCGACAACTGAGCCACACGTTAAGAAGTGGGACTCCCAGACGCGCCACTCACCCTTACTTCACTATAATATCTAAACTGTCAACCTCTAATACAGTTAAGCATCTGACCACCAGAGGCGCTACTGCTCCCCTGTTATTACGCCATCCATATAATAATTACTCTCATTATTCATTGCAACGTTTAAATACATTCATGTTGTGTTGTAGTGAGAGTGTCAGACCTCGAAGGAAGAATTGAAACACCTTTCTGAAGATGTATTATTAAATACGAAAATACTTAAGGAAATTCCTGTTTCAATTCTTCCTTGGTGGTCTGACACTGTCACATTTTTCCTCACGTGTTAATTGTCGTGATTTACACTAAGATTTTGTAGTGTATATACGACAACTTCAGGAAAGTAATGAGTAGCGGATTCAGTCTAAACAATAATATATGAGCTTTGTTTTTAGTGCCAAATTATCTGGCAAATATACATTTGGAGATGTAGCCCAATCCTCGCTATCCAACGTGACAGCAGCAAACACTTACAATACTATACCAACACCAGCGGACCTTGATATAAACCTAAATGGAAATAAATAATGGGTCATTCCTGACCTCGTTCAAAAAATATGTGCCTAAAAGGAGAAATAAATAAAAAAGGGAACTAGATGGACGAAACATATAGTTTAATGAGCTTTGATAACTAAGCAAACCCTCTGGAGAAGGTATAAAATCTATGAACATCATTGATTATGATATATCTTCTTCTTCTTGAGAATAGTTGCAGTTTGCATGAAGGGTTAACCCTCCCGATGACTGCATCAGGAAAGACGTAAGGAGACGCGTTGACGGTTAGGAGGAGAAGAAAGTCAAAAGCGGTAGATGTGATGGGCCATAGAGAGAGGAGAGGTGACGAAAACAAAGGCGAACGTTAGAGGGAGACACCCCGCACCGGGGGGCGGGGCGTCGTGGTCACGGTGGCATCTGACCCACGCACGCCTTAGCAGTGTGTGCAAGTCGGGAACTAATACTTCTCCGGAAACTTGTGTATCGGAAAGCGCAAGCAGTACGCTTCCCAAATCACCCGCAGGTCAGCAGGCAGCCGGCCACCAGGCGGCGCCCTCGGCTGAGACATCCTATCCGGCACCCTATACACAAACTCCTTCATCCGCAACACCCAGACAGTGGACGAGCACCACGGGATAGGAAGCACCCGGGCATCTCGATAAGGGCCCAACTCCGGACCCTCACAGGGCACGACCCCAGCAGACGGGACTAGGCAACCCCCAGACCGGAGTAAGGAAGGAGGGGATACAGCAGGAGATGCAGGCGCGGCACCGACCCCACCACCGGGCACAGGAGCCGAGGCCCCCCGGCGCACATCTTTCCGCAACACCACGACAAGGTCCCGATCATCAGGGACAACCCCCCCACTGCGGAGATCCAACAGCAGGAGACGCAGGAGGAGAGGCACAGGTAGCAACTTCGGAGCCCATCACAGCACCATCATCCTCGGCGGGGGGCGCCAGATCACCATACTCCCCCACCTCCTCCCAAGGCGCACCACGAAGGGGAGACACACTCCGAGCCCGCCGCGAACGCTTCGAGACAGGCTGCACCACACCACTCCCAGCAGGCCCCTCCGCAGGCACGGCCACCATCGTTACATCCACACAGGCCATACCCGCACCGTCCGAAGAGTCCACAGAGGCCACATCACCCACACTGTCCACATCATCCAGGGAAACAGCCTCAGAACACCGACGCGCGCGCTTCTGCAAACGGATGGAAAGAGCAGAACTACAGTCACCAACACACACAGGCACGGCAGGCACCTCCTCCTGCCGAAGTCCCCCCCCCCCTCTAAAACAGCAGAACCCGCGTTCCCGGGAGCCGGTATCACATCCACAGGCGGGGGCGGGACATGGACCTCCTCCGGGACACCCTGCACTACTCGCAGCTCAGGCGACGGCCCGACACCCACACACACCGGCTCAACAACCCTAGGGGCCACAGCAGTCACCAGACGTGTCGCACAGGCCGTAGAATTCGCCTCAACAGGCGGAGCAGCAGACAGGCAGTCAGGCGCCTCAGGCACAGCACCCACACCGCCCGAACGTAACAAGGGCGGGAAATCCTCCGCACGAAAAACATGCACCCGACCAGCTGCTCCCACGTCACACGCTGCAGCCAGATGACCCTCGTGACCACACCGATAACAGGTGCGCGGTTGACCCCGATACTGGCAGCGGAGTGTGTAACCCAACACGGACATCGACGACGGTACACTACCCTTCAGCGACATTGTCAGGGTGCGGGAGCCGTCAAGCATACCAACACAGTGCCCGGCAACGACCTTGTTCCAACGAACACTTAACACTGTCCCAAATCGCTCAAAACAGGAGGTTAAAAAGTCGTCCTGAAATTCGAAGGGGGCACCATGCACCGCCACAGACGTTAAGGTGACACTAAGATTCACCACCTTAACTGAGCCAGCTGAATCTGGGAGAGGGTAAACACGCCTCTCACAACGCTCGAGAAACGCCTGAAAGGCAGCCTGGAGGCGGAACTTGACCACAGCACGGTTGCCCTGAAGCAGCTGGATGCCCACCAGGTCCGACAGCTGCACATGAAGCACGTCCACCAGGGCGACACCAACCAATGGATGGTCCACCGGCACCGTAAACGCTAGACCAGCCGACAATGTCCTCTGCACTGGAGGGCGAGACGACCCCATGGCTAAGGCAAACGTCACCCTGTTAGTGGCAAAACCCTTATGATATATGACTGAAAACTCACACCCCAAACTCACAGTCGCATATAGTCCTTTGGACCATTCAGGCTTGTTCGCATTATGATATATATATATAAAAGGGCACTAAACTCAGCCACCCAGAAAACCCGAAAATATGCCTATTACTGAAAGCGGCGATGGGTCACATTTTACCCCCCCCCCCCTCCAGTTTTCAAAATAACCCAAGCATTCCAAATTCGACGCCTGAGCCACATTTTGGAGCCAAGTTCTGGCTCTCTGCACGTACTCACAGTTTGAAACTACGACTTTTTATACCGAAGTTTAATGTTTAATGAGGTTAATTATATAGTTGATTGAGGTTTGGTAGCATGTTCCTTTTGGTAATCTGGCGCATATTTGACGTTAGATGAGGAAGGAGGAGCATTGAGTGTGTGGTGATAGTTGTCTGAGGGCGGAGGGCAGAGTGAAGGAGGGGTTACCAGATACGTCTGGTCGCCGTTACAATTTACCCTCAAAATCGTTACTAATGTAGTCATTTCATGATCATTTGAGGGTTTATCTAAATATTTACCACTCGTTTCGATATACTTTAAGCGTGAAAACGCCCAAAATCCTTTTAAGACTTTCTTGCAAAGTGGTAGATGGCAACTAACGATCGTTACGTCATCGGCGATTGTCAACTCGAGACCAAGCTTTCCAGCAGTTCATTTAGCTCTTAAAACACCTCGAACATATAAATACGTATATTATTCACGCAGTAGCCACACACTGCAACGAATATTAACGTGAAAACTTCACATACAATGGTATAATGTTTAATAGATTACCTGCATGTACTCAGTCCTCTTGAATAATTGTGATTTTGTGCTGTTTAACTTTTCTTGATGAATGAACTTTCGTCAGTCATTTGGAAGAGACTAACATTATATGACGTTAGTTTAGGTAAGGGAAGACTTTCATTGAGTTGACAAGACGAGAGTAGGGAGGAGATTCACAAGCACCCACTGGTCTGAACAAGCATCCACTGGTCTGAACAAACTCCAACTGATCTGAACAAGCATCCACTGGTCTAAACAAGCACCCATTTTTCTGTGGCTCTCTTTGCTACCTCATCAACTACCTCATTCAACAGTATTCCCACATGTGAAGGGATCCCCATGAATCTTACTTTATACCCAGTTTTTTTCTAATTTATTAACATTTTCTCTACACTCTATCATCACAATATTCTGGTATACTGGGCGTCTGCTATTTAAAGACTCTAATGCTCCTCTGCTGTCAATAAGAAGCAAGCATTTTTACCGCATTTGACTACTTCCTATAGCCTACTTCCTGCTAATACACCTTGGAGTTCAGCCTGGGTTGAAGAGACATTGTCAGTTAAGCGGCGTCCAATAACAGTATCTACAGTGCCGATGTCAGTGTACTCCCTGATCAAGACTCCACATCCTGCCTTCCCATCCCTAGCTACTGACCCATCACAATATACATGTAGAGTGTTTTCTGTAGGCAATTTTCTAATTATACAATCATACGTTGCCCTCAGCTCTCCTATTTCATACATTTTTTCTTTTGCAAGGGAGTAATTACTACATCTACATTACAATGCTCCCATGGTGGTGTGATTTCTGTCTTGGGCACAGCAATACACTCTGTAATAACATCATACTTTATAACATTAGAACTTAAGGTATTCATATATACTCTCTTCTTCATCATACACTGTTCACTACTTCTCACCTTTTGAACCGAGAGGATTAATTCATTAGCTCCCTCACCTCTCATTAATCTAATGGCAGAGATTACATTTATATCTACAATTCTATTCCCAATACTCTGCACATTCAACTCCATCCTCATTATCTGAATCATAGCATTTTTTGGGCATCTTAAGAAAATTCTCATGGCTTCATTTTGTACCTTCTCCAACTTGCTCATCCTGCCTTTACCAAAACAAGAAATGACTGGTGCAGCATAATCAATAAGAGATCTTACAGTACTCAAGTATACCATTGGTAGCATAGGGACTCCCACTCCCTTTCCACAGCATGCCAAGGACTTCAGAGGTTGTAATCTCTTCCGACATTGACTCAACAGTCTGTTCATCTCAGCTTCAAGGGTATATCCAACATATATGTCTAAATATTTATATATATTAACTCTCTATATATTTTTACCATTTATTTTCCGTATAGTGGGCCTCCGACTTCTACATTCAAACTTAGTTTTGTCTTCATTAACCACCAGTCCCATATGGTGACACAGGTTTCCGAAATTGTCCAACACTGTTTGAACCTTTCAAATATCTTTGCCCTGAAACAAAATATCATCGACATATATGATCCGAGTTACCCCATTTGAGTATCTCTCAGATGCTTAGTACATAAATACATTTAATTACCAGAATCGCACCAAAATATTGTGAATATTAGGGTTTACCCAAAAAGCTGAATAGAAAACCACGATCTAACCTAACCTTCTTAGTGTATGAGTACAAGCAATTTATTGCTTCTTAAATACAATTAGTACTTAACCTATAGCTATTATGATATTACAGTTTTAGAAAACTAATAAAACAAAACTAAAATCTTTCAATGAATTGTAAAGTAACTCCGGATATTTTCGAATTTTGCATAATATCTATTGTTTAATAAAAGTGAAAAAGAAATTCTTTCTATTTTAAAACTTGTGTATATAGAATTATACATGAAAACTTCATTTTTTTTTCATCTTCATTTTCATCAGGACATTGTCGGCTGGTCTAGCGTTGACGGTGCCGGTGGACCATCCATTGGTTGGTGTCGCCCTGGTGGACGTGCTTCATGTGCAGCTGTCGGACCTGGTGGGCATCCAGCTGCTTCAGGGCAACCGTGCTGTGGTCAAGTTCCGCCTCCAGGCTGCCTTTCAGGCGTTTCTCGAGCGTTGCGAGAGGCGTGTTTACCCTCTCCCTGATTCAGCTGGCTCAGTTAAGGTGGTGAATCTTAGTGTCACCTTAACGTCTGTGGCGGTGCATGGTGCCCCCTTCGAATTTCAGGACGACTTTTTAACCTCCTGTTTTGAGCGATTTGGGACAGTGTTAAGTGTTCGTTGGAACAAGGTCGTTGCCGGGCACTGTGTTGGTATGCTTGATGGCTCCCGCACCCTGACAATGTCGCTGAAGTGTAGTGTACCGTCGTCGATGTCCGTGTTGGGATACACGCTCCGCTGCCAGTATCGGGGTCAACCGCGCACCTGTTATCGGTGTGGTCACGAGGGTCATCTGGCTGCAGCGTGTGACGTGGGAGCAGCTGGTCGGGTGCATGTTTTTCGTGCGGAGGATTTCCCGCCCTTGTTACGTTCGGGCGGTTCTGAGGACGGAGTAGGTGCTGTGCCCGAGGCGCCTGATTGCCTGTCTGCTGCTCCGCCTGTTGAGGCGAATTCTACGGCCTGTGCGACACGTCTGGTGACTGCTGTGGCCCCTGGGGTTGTTGAGCCGGTGTGTGTGGGTGTCGGGCCGTCGCCTGAGCTGCGAGTAGTGCAGGGTGTCCCGGTAGAGGTCCATGTCCCGCCCCCGCCTGTGGATGTGATACCGGCTCCCGGGAACGCGGGTTCTGCTGTTTTAGAGGGGGGGGGTACTTCGGCAGGGGGAGGTGCCTGCCGTGCCTGTGTGTGTTGGTGACTGTAGTTCTGCTCTTTCCATCCCTTTGCAGAAGCGCGCGCGTCGGTGTTCTGAGGCTGTTTCCCTGGATGATGTGGACAGTGTGGGTGATGTGGCCTCTGTGGACTCTTCGGACGGTGCGGGAGTGGCCTGTGTGGATGTAACGATGGTGGCCGTGCCTGCAGAGGGGCCTGCTGGGAGTGGTGTGGTGCGGCCTGTCTCGAAGCGTTCGCGGCGGGCTCGGAGTGTGTCTCCCCTTCGTGGTGTGCCTTGGGAGGAGGTGGGGGAGTATGGTGATCTGGCGCCCCCCGCCGAGGATGATGGTGCTGTGATGGGCTCCGAAGTTGCTACCTGTGCCTCTCCTCCTGCGTCTCCTGCTGTTGGATCTCCGCAGTGGGGGGTTGTCCCTGATGATCGGGACCTTGTCGTGATGTTGCGGAAAGATGTGCGCCGGGAGGCCTCGGCTCCTGTGCCCGGTGGTGGGGTCGGTGCCGCGCCTGCATCTCCTGCTGTATCCCTTCCTTCCTTGCTCCGGTCTGGGGGTTGCCTAGTCCCGTCTGCTGGGGTCGTGCCCTGTGAGGGTGCGGAGTTGGGCCCTTATCGAGATGCCCGGGTGCTTCCGATCCCGTGGTGCTCGTCCACTGTCTGGGTGTCGCGAGTGAAGGAGTTTGTGTATAGGGTGCCGGATAGGATGTCTCAGCCGAGGGCGCCGCCTGGTGACCGGCTGCGTGCTGACCTGCGGGTGATTTGGGAAGCGTACTGCTTGCGCTTTCCGATACACAAGTTTCCGGAGAAGTATTAGTTCCCGACTTGCGCACACTGCTAAGGCGTGCGTGGGTCAGATGCCACCGTGACCACGACGCCCCGCCCCCCGGTGCGGGGTGTCTACCTCTAACGTTCGCCTCTCCTCTCTCTACGGCCCATCACATCTACCGCTTTTGACTTTCTTCTCCTCCTAACCGTCAACGCGTCTCCTTACGTCTTTCCTGGTGCAGTCATCGGGAGGGTTAACCCTTTATGCAAACTGCACCTATTCTCAAGAAGAAGATATATCATAATCAATGATGTTCATAGATTTATACCTTTTCCAGAGGGTTTGCTTAGTTATCAAAGCTCATTAAACTATATGTTTCGTCCATCTAGTTCCCTTTTTTATTTATTTCTCCTTTTAGGCACATATTTTTTGAACGAGTTCAGGAATGACCCATTATTTATTTCCATTTAGGTTTATATCAAGGTCCACTGGTGTTGGTATAGTATTGTAAGTGTTTGCTGCTGTCACGTTGGATAGCGAGGATTGGGCTACATCTCCAAATGTATATTTGCCAGATAATTTGGCACTAAAAACAAAGGGCATATATTATTGTTTAGACTTAATCCGCTACTCATTACTTTCCTGAAGTTGTCGTATATACACTACAAAATCTTAGTGTAAATCACGACAATTAACACGTGATGAAAAATGTGACAGTGTCAGACCACCAAGGAAGAATTGAAACAGGAATTTCCTTAAGTATTTTCGTATTTAATAATACATCTTCAGAAGGGTGTTTCAATTCTTCCTTCGAGGTCTGACACTCTCACTACTACACAACATGAATGTATTTAAACGTTGCAATGAATAATGAGAGTAATTATTATATGGATGGCGTAATAACAGGCGAGCAGTAGCGCCTCTGGTGGTCGGATGCTTAACTGTATTAGAGGTTGACAGTTTAGATATTATAGTGAAGTAAGGGTGAGTGGCGCGTCTGGGAGTCCCACTTCTTAACGTGTGGCTCAGTTGTCGACCAGCCACCGCCTGGCAAGGGTCATGTTGATTACCAGTGTGCAAATAAATTTGTGTTGCAGATATCTTTATATAGAAAGGATTGTTCGGGGTATGTTTTATGTTGTTATTCCTTATTATTTTGTATATTTTATGTATTTAGACAAAATATAGAGGTGACTGTCAGGTGGCAGCCATAGGTGTACCCGCTAGTTAAGTCATTAGGGCGTTTGTGGTGGCCTTAATAGCCATGCCAGTAGCTAGCCATCAATCTTGAGATGATTTCGGGGCCTAGCGTCCCCGCGGCCCGGTCCTCGACCAGGCCTTCTTTTTGTTATACATCCCCAGGAAGCAGCCCGTAGCAGCTTTCCAACTCCCAGGTACTTATTTACTGATAGGTGAACAGGTTCATCAGGGTGAAAGAAAGTGCCCATTTATTTCAGCCTCCACCGGGGATCGAACCCGGAACCTCAGGATTACGAATCCGAAGCGTTGTCCACTCGGCTGTCAGGCCCCTTAAAGCAACCTAAAGAGAAATCTTCGACATATTTTGATGAAAATCTGAATGAAACGAAAAATGTTGGCCACAGATTGTGTGAAGATGGTGGTGGGGGGGGGGGATTAGGAGGGTGCAGGTTAGTACGATGAGCATGATTCAGAATGATGGAAGGAGAAGGGCTCGTATGATGAATTGACCTAAGGGCCACCATCTACAGTGGCCTCGACGGGGACAGGACGGCGGCGCCTTGTCAAAGGTCAGCCTTCCTACTCCCTCCCCCTTTATTTTATTGAGGATTTGTCTTGTGTATATTGTGAACAAGAGGAATGACTCGGCATTTACGACTTGAGTGGTTAAGCAGGTTCATGCGTTAATAATCCTATGGGGGAAACAACACACCTATTGTCTGTGTTACATTGTGGCTTGTTGAGCTTGAAGCTGTTGTCCAGCCTGTCTGTGTCAAATATGGCATTTTACAGAAGTGGTCTGTATTAATAGCCTCCAATTTGGTCAGTATTATAATTTTTTTGTTTAATTTGTAATACTGACAAAGTTGGAGGTTATAAATACAAAGCACTTCTCTAAAAGACTTTACAAAGTATAAAGCAATGCATTAAAATAGTATTACAAAGGCCTCGGCTGTTATTTATTTATTTATATATCTATAAGAAGTTACATTGGGTTTCTGAGAGTACATGGCATGATGTGTTTACATTCTTGTAAAGCCACTAGTACGCATAGCGCTTCGGGCAGGGCCTTAATCTAACAGATAATATTAAGGAGGTAATTTCTAGGAAAATTTATAGGGTAATCTATCAAAATCTATAACAATTTAAACATTTATAGTGTTAGTCCTTCAAAGATTCGTGGTAGTGACAGTTGAACAAGTTCTGGCATGATTGTTGTTGCTGTCTTGAACTTTCTCCAAAGCGGAAAATCATTGATGTGTTTTTGAAATGAGGTTTCCATATTAGGACACTGTAGGCCAGATGGGACCACAAGAGAGACTCGTACAGTTCAATATTCAACGTTGTTCGTTTAAGTCAAAGATTCGTTTAACTATTCTTAAGGATTGTTTTCATATTAACTGTGAGTCCCAGATGTTTAATGGCTGGTACATCATAATGCCTAGGTAATATTTACTTAAATTTACCAGAGGGCCACCATTTCTCCATAGTGCCCTCTACGGAAACAGGAAGCCGGCGGCTTGTCAAAGGTTCCCCTACGGTTCCTGAGGAGTTTGTCTATCTGTATTTTGAGCGCGCAAACTGCTGCATTATGACATTAAAGGTAGTTTGATAATATGCACAACGTGTCTTGTAGCTAAGGTAAAGGTGACATGTAATGTTTAGCAACAAGTCACCCTAGATTGTTTAGTGTGTTGACGACGTTTCGGTCCTGGACCATTCTCAAGTCGACTTGAGAATGGTCCAGGACGGACCGAAACGTCGTCATCCCTTCACCTGCTAGTGTGTGGTCTGGTCAAACTACTTCAGCCACGTTTTTGTGACTCATCGCTTGCACTTAGTGTGTCAACGACTGGGGCGATGGAGTGGTCATATCAGGATGGCAATTGTGCGAATAAATGTGGAAGATAATTGTTTCCATCTTGTTTACTCTGCGATATGAAATGGTTTCACCTGTAAATGGTAATTTTTGACAATGTAATCACTAGGCTTCTAACGTTGGTTTGGTGCTCAGAGACCATATACTGTACTTAAGAGGTTTTAAGCATGTTATTTATATAATTTAGGCCAATAAACAGCTAAATAAATTAATAATACACAGTACGTTTATCTAAGGTTAGCTAAAGGTTTGTTTTTAGTGGAAGACCCTAATAAGATAATGTGTTTCTATGTAACTTTAAAAGAACATTGATGCTTAACTATAGCCTCATGAGTCAGAGACAAAAATGTATTCCGTTAGGCAATTACAGTCTTATCAGTCTTGCCTACTCGCTATTGTTGATACAGTCTCCATTGCAATTTCACCTTTTCCAGTGATTGGTTCCAGTGTTCTTGAAATTCATAATTGTATTTTCCTACTCGATTGAATTTGAAATAAACTGTTTATACTTACCCTGGTGCTACATAGCCTTCCTGGTTTGGTGCATTCTTTTGATAATTACTTATACTTGCCCTTAATATATGTAAAAAATATTTTTTCAGGAGTGTGGCACGTGTGGACAAGTGTTGGATCAGAAGAGTCAAGGTAAAGTGCTTATTTAACAACTAGTTCTGGGGAGGAGCGGGTGGAACTAGATGGACGTAGAAAACTTCACATTCTTGTTACACTAACACTGGTTTGTGCCTCGGAGAGGCTGCAGGATCCAGTAAGTTCAGTAGAACTTCGGTTTCAACTCCTTTTGACCATGTCGTAGCTCAGTCGATTACGGCAGCGTCTGGGATGCTCTCGGATGCAGGTTTGAATCCTTGTCCCGGCCCTTGTGGATTTGTACACTCTTGTTAGCAGGCTGAGAGCTTTTCTTTCCCATAGATTTATTTATAGAAGAGTTAGCAATAAGTCGGCTGGGTTTATTAACGTATTGTTTTTAGGTCCCATTTAGATTATGCAGTTCAGTTTCGGTCGCCACACTAAAGAATGGACATAATTCACTAGAACACGTCAGTTAGGATGACAAAGTTAATCCCGCATATTAGAAAGCTTCCGTATGAAGAGATGTTGGAAAAACCTTAACGTGACATGATTGAAGTGTACAAGTGGATGAATGGGCATAACAAAGAAGCTATTGATAAGGCTTTAAATGAAGATAAGATCAGATTTAGGAAATACCTGGGTAAATACTGGTTTAGTAACTGGGTTGTGGATTTGTGGAACAAATTACTTGATCATGTGCAGACGACGAGTCACAATAACGTGGCTGAAGTATGTTGACCAGACCACACACTAGAAGGTGAAGGGACGACGACGTTTCGGTCCGTCCTGGACCATTCTCAAATCGATTGTGGATCATACTACTGGATCACTGGATCCATATTACTGGATCATAATAGGCATAGGAATCTTTGATTGGTTGAAGCTTAGGTTAGACGTATATGAATGTGTAGGTGGATATAAATAGGAAGTGCCACGTGCAGGACAATAGGCCATCTGCAGTTTCTTGACTTACGTTCTATTAGTTTACACTCAGAACGCGACTCTGCAATCAGCTTACATCTGTATCCTCAATTGCTGCTAGGTGATCAAGGGCAAACATTTAACCTTGAATGTTTAATACAAACGAAATGATGGCTAGCAAAGATGTATGGTAAGGTAAAAGCTGGGTGGCGAGGCAAGTTTTGGGGTAGTGAAGACTTAGAATATTGTTCAATGTGGGTGACAAAGACTTGCTGTGAAGAGTAGGTAAAGAATAAATTGAGAGATAGGAGAATTATCTTAAGATTAGACTTGGACTGGCTGGCATATGCATATATGGCATATGCATCGCAGTTTGAAATTACAACTTATTATACCCAACATATGCAAAGTACTGAAAGCGGCAATGAGTCACATTTTGCACAAACTCTCCTGTAGTTTTCAAAATATCCCAAACACCCCAATTTCGAGGCCGGAGCTATATTTTGAAGCCAAATTCAGGCTCTCTGCACGTATTAGCAGTTTGATATTATGACTTTTTATACCCAGCATATGCCAAGTATTGAAAGCGGCGTTTTGTCACATTTGTCCCAAACCTTCCTGCAGTTTTCAAAATATCCCAATATCGAAGCCTGAGCCATATTTTGGAGCCAAATTCTGGCTCTCTGCACGTATTCGCAGTTTGATATTACAACTTTTTATACCCAACATATGCCAAGTCCTGAAAGCGGCAATGAGTCACATTTTGCACAAACTCTCCTGCAGTTTTCAAAATATCCCAAACATCCCAATTTCAAGGCCTGAGCCATATTTTGGATCCAAATTCTGGCTCTATGCACGTATTCGCAGTTTGATAATACAACTTTTTATACCCAACATATGCCAAGTCCTGAAAGCAGCAGAGAGTCACATTTTGCACAAACTCCCCTGCAGTTTTCTAAATATCCCAAATATCCCAATTTCGAGGCCTGAGCCATATTTTGGAGCCAAATTCTGGCTCTCTGCATGTATTCGCAGTTTTAAATTGCGACTTTTTTATACCCAACATATGCCAAGCACTGAAAGCGGCATTTGGTCACATTTGTCCCAAACCTCCCTGCAGTTTTCAAAATATCCCAAATATCCCAATTTCGATGCCTGAGCCATATTTTGGAGCCAAATTCTGGCTCTCTGCACGTATTCGCTGTTTGATATTACGACTTTTTATACCCAACATATGCCAAGTACTGGAAGCGGCGTTTGGTCACATTTGTCCCAAACCTCCCTGCAGTTTTCAAAATATCCCAAATATCCTAATTTCGAGGTCTGAGATATATTTTGGAGTCAAATTCTTGCTCTCTGCACGTATTCGCAGTTTTAAATTACGACTTTTTATACCCAACATATGCCAAGTCCTGAAAGCGACAGTGAGTCACATTTTGCACAAACTCCCCTGCAGTTTTCAAAATATCCTAAACATCACAATTTCGAGGCCTGAGCCATATTTTGGAGCCAAATTCTGGCTCTCTGCACGTATTCGCAGTTTGAAATTGCGACTTTTTTATACTCAACATATGCCAAGTACTGAAAGCGGCGTTTGGTCACATTTGTCCCAAACCTTCCTGCAGTTTTCAAAATATCCCAAATATCGTAATTTCGAGGTCTGAGCCATATTTCGGAGCCAAATTCTCTCTCTCTGCGTGTATTCGCAGTTTGATATTACGACTTTTTATACCCAACATATGCCAAGTACTGAAAGCGGCAGGGAGTCACATTTTGCACAAACTCCCCTGCAGTTTTCAAAATATCCCAAACATCCCATTTTCGAGGCCTGAGCCATATTTTGGATCCAAATTCTGGCTCTCTGCACGTATTCGCAGTTTGAAATTGCGACTTTTTTATACCAACATATGCCACGTACTGAAAGTGGCGTTTGGTCACATTTGTCCCAAACCTCCCTGCAGTTTTCAAAATATCCCAACTATCCCAATTTCGAGGCCTGAGCCATGTTTTGGAGCCAAATTCTCTCTCTCTTCATGTATTCGCAGTTTGATATTACGACTTTTTATACCCAACATATGCCAAGTACTGAAAGCGGCAGAGAGTCACATTTTGAACAAACTCCCCTGCAGTTTTCAAAATATCCCAAACATCCCAATTTCGAGGCCTGAGCCATAATTTGGAGCCAAATTCTGGCTCTCTGCACGTATTCGCAGTTTGATATTACGACTTTTTATACCCAACATATGCCAGGTCCTGAAAGCGGCAGTGAGTCACATTTTGCACAATCTCCCCTGCAGTTTTCGAAATATCCTAAATATCCCAATTTCGAGGCCTAAGCCATATTTTGGAGCCATATTCTGGCTCTCTGCACGTATTCGCAGTTTGAAATTGCGACTTTTTTATACCCAACATATGCCAAGTACTGAAAGCGGCGTTTGGTCACATTTGTCCCAAACCTCCCTGCAGTTTTCAAAATATCCCAACTATCCCAATTTCGAGGCCTGAGCCATGTTTTGGAGCCAAATTCTCTCTCTCTGCATGTATTCGCAGTTTGATATTACGACTTTTTATACCCAACATATGCCAAGTACTGAAAGCGGCAGAGAGTCACATTTTGAACAAACTCCCCTGCAGTTTTCAAAATATCCCAAACATCCCAATTTCGAGGCCTGAGCCATATTTTGGATCCAAATTCTGGCTCTCTGCACGTATTCGCAGTTTTAAATTACGACTTTTTATACCCAACATATGCCAAGTCCTGAAAGTGGCAATGAGTCACATTTTGCAGAAACTCCCCTGCAGTTTTCAAAATATCCTAAACATCCCAATTTCGAGGCCTGAGCCATATTTTGGAGCCAAATTCGGGCTCTCTGCACGTATTCGCAGTTTGAAATTGCGACTTTTTTGTACCCAACATATGCTAAGTACTGAAAGCGGCGTTTGGTCACATTTTGCACAAACTCCCCTGCAGTTTTCAAAATATCCTAAACATCCCAATTTCGAGGCCTGAGCCATATTTTGGAGCCAAATTCAGGATCTCTGCACGTTTTCGCAGTTTGAAATTACGACATTTTATATCCAACATATGCCAAGTACTGAAAGCGGCATTTGGACATATTTGTCCCAAACTCTCCTGCAGTTTTCAAAATATCCCAAACTTTCCAATTTCGAGGCCTGAGTCATATTTTGGAGCCAAATTCTGGCTCTCTGCATGTATTCGCAGTTTGAAATTACGACTTTTTATACCCAACATATGCCAAGTCCTGAAAGCGGCAGAGTCACATTTTGCACAAACTCAACTGCAGTTTTCAAAATATTCCGAATATCCCAATTTCGAGGCCTGAGCCATATTATGGAGCCAAATTCTGGCTCTCTGCCCGTATTCGCAGTTTGAAATTGCGACTTTTTTATACCAACATATGCCACGTACTGAAAGTGGCGTTTGGTCACATTTGTCCCAAACCTCCCTGCAGTTTTCAAAATATCCCAAACATCCCAATTTCGAGGCCTGAGCCATAATTTGGAGCCAAATTCTGACTCTCTGCACGTATTCGCAGTTTCATATTACGAATTTTTATACCCAACATATGCCAAGTCCTGAAAGCGGCAATGAGTCACATTTTGCACAAACTCCCCTGCAGTTTTCAAAATATCCTAAACATCCCAATTTCGAGGCCTGAGCCATATTTTGGAGTCAAATTCTGGCTCTCTGCACGTATTCGCAGTTTGATATTACGACTTTTTATACCCAACATATGCCAGGTCCTGAAAGCGGCAGTGAGTCACATTTTGCACAATCTCCCCTGCAGTTTTCGAAATATCCTAAATATCCCAATTTCGAGGCCTAAGCCATATTTTGGAGCCAAATTCTGGCTCTCAACACGTATTCGCAGTTTTAAATTACGACTTTTTATACCCAACATATGCCAAGTCCTGAAAGCGGCAGTGAGTCACATTTTGCACAATCTCCCCTGCAGTTTTCGAAATATCCTAAATATCCCAATTTCGAGGCCTAAGCCATATTTTGGAGCCATATTCTGGCTCTCTGCACGTATTCGCAGTTTGAAATTGCGACTTTTTTATACCCAACATATGCCAAGTACTAAAAGCGGCGTTTGGTCACATTTGTCCCAAACCTCCCTGCAGTTTTCAAAATATCCCAACTATCCCAATTTCGAGGCCTGAGCCATGTTTTGGAGCCAAATTCTCTCTCTCTGCATGTATTCGCAGTTTGATATTACAACTTTTTATACCCAACATATGCCAAGTACTGAAGGTCGGAAGGGAAGGAGGGAGGGGTCGTGGGATGGGATGGGATAGGGGTCGTGGGATGGGATGGGATAGGGGTCGTGGGGTGGGATGGGATAGGGGTCGTGGGATGGGATGGGATAGGGGTCGTGGGATGGGATGGGATAGGGGGTCGTGGGATGGGAGGACATTCTTGCCTGACTCTGGCCTCTAGTCGTCTACCAGGTCCTACATCTACTCTTCACTCTACCCTTCGCCGCTCCCTACAATTAAGGGGCTTTGGTGAATCGTAGAGTGAGGTATACTAACACTTCTAATGTTTGGATACCTCCTTGTAAACTCCGGTACACTAACACAGCTACACTGAGTGTACTCCTGAAGATGTCACATTGCTGACGAAACCTCGAACAATACAAATGGGAAGATTAAGTGATCCAGTGTTTCCTCCAGACGGTAGAAGATATTTGTGAAGTTTGGAAAATACCCAAAAGAAAATTAATAATAGTCACAATGCTGTTGTGTTCAATGACATGTGCATTAAAGAAAACCTACTCCCAATTTTATATATATAAATATATATATATATATATATATATATATATATATATATATATATATATATATATATATATATATATATGCAATAATGATGACAAAAAAAATATATATGGGATGGGAGCTTTACAGTTCTGAATTAATTATAGTATCAGTTTTAATTAATAATAATTATAAGACTGAATTGACTTAACAACTAAATTAATTATCAACCCTGGCTAACACCTACATTAACCTCAGTGTTGCACAACCAGGTGGCGCTGCCACCCACAGGGAAGCAGCCAAATCCCGTAAGTATAGAGAACTGGATCACCACTACAATTTTGTCCCCATTGCTTCTGAGACACTCGGCGCCTGGGGTAAAAGTGCTACCAGTTTTTTGAAGGAACTGGGTTCTAGGCTCATTGAAACAACAAGGGACCCTAGAGCTGCCAGCTTCCTTTTCCAGCGCCTCAGCGTGGCGATACAGAGGGGAAATGCGCACTGCATCCAGGGTTCCTGCCCGCCATCTGAGGAGCTGGAGGAACTCGACAACCTATGATAACCATCTTTGTACCCTATATGTAACTCCTTTTATGTAACTCCAAAGATTAAATAAAACAAATATATATATGTGTATACACAAAAGAATAGGGGTGGTAGGAGACGAAAATATTAAAGTGTTCTGTGAGGATCCACAAGGTCTTCTCTGAATACTCCTTATTTTCTTTTTCGAGGCTATGGGTCCCTACACTTGCACCAGAGGTGGTACCCCTCACAATTTTGATTATATATATATATATATATATATATATATATATATATATATATATATATATATATATATATATATATATATATATATATATATATATATATATATATATGTCGTACCTAGTAGCCAGAACGCACTTCTCAGCCTACTATGCAGGGCCCGATTTGCCTAATGAGCCAAGTTTTACTGAATTAATATATTTTCTCTAATTTTTTTCTTATGAAATGATAAAGCTACCCATTTCATTAAGTATGAGGTCAATTTTTTTTATTGGAGCTAAAATTAACGTAGATATATGACAAAACCTAACCAACCCTACCTAACCTAACCTAACCTATCTTTATAGGTTAGGTTCGGTTAGGTAGCCGAAAAAGTTAGGTTAGGTTAGGTTAGGTAGGTTAGGTAGTCGAAAAACAATTAATTCATGAAAACTTGGCTTATTAGGCAAATCGGGCCTTGCATAGTAAGCTGAGAAGTGCGTTCTGGCTACTAGGTACGACATATATATATATATATATATATATATAATTCAGTACTACAAGACGACACGTGGACCGACGGTACAAACCTGAACCTAGTACAGAAACCACAATACCTCCAATAAAATTATATTACAAATCTAACATGCACAGTGAACATAAAAAAGAAGAAAGAATATTTAAAGAAATAATCCGTAAATGAGTAAAAAGCATTACTCCTAACCAAATCATAGACCTGATCATATTTTATAAAACAAAGAAGACTACCGACCTCCTTATTATTAAAAACAGTCCGAAGCTGATGGAGAACCCTCTACAGCAGTCAAGCATTGTATACATGTACACTTGCCCCCTGTATACATGTACACTTGCCCCCACGAAGGATATAACCTTCAATCTAAGTACATAGGTATGACGTCGACCAAGCTGACGAGGCGTTTGACATGCCATCTTCAATCCGGTGCCCCTGGGAATCACATGAGACAAGCCCATAACATCACCCTAACAAGAGAAATGTTGAACAAGAATACCTGTATAATAGACAAAACCCAAGATGCAAGATGATTACAAATTCTTGAAGCAATCTACATAAAAATAGAACAACTTACCATAAATACCCAAACAACTTAACTATTCACTCTACCCACAGTGAGAGTAAGAACAAGACGGTAATATGAAGATGCCAAGATGAAAGACACTGCCCAACAGGCTCCGCCAACTACACTTGATAAATCTTTGTATATGCTTCCTCCCATTTTTAATTTTATTCCCCCCAATTTACGTCCACAATAAGTCTCCCATTTATGGCCTGTTCTTCTTTTACGATGTATTCATCACCTATTGGTATTATGAACCTGACCTTCCTAGGAGCCGGTCGGCCGAGCGGACAGCACGCTGGACTTGTGATCCTGTAGTCCCAGGTTCGATCCCAGGCGCCGGCAAGAAACAATAGGCAGAGTTTCTTTCACCCTATGCCCCTGTTACCTAGCAGTAAAATAGGTACCTGGGTGTTAGTCAGCTGTCACGGGCTGCTTCCTGGGGGTGGAGGCCTGGTCGAGGACTGGGCCGCGGGGACACTAAAAGCCCCGAAATCAACTCAAGAAGATAACCTCCCTATTGGTACAAGTCCCACTCCTGTGCCACGTAAGTCCGCTACGGGCTTACCATAGTCTGTGCTACTTGGAAACGTTTTGCTATTTGTTCCAAGAAGCTGAATCTAAACTAACAGCACTGTCCCTTCACTTGAGAATGAACCATGTTGGTTCGAAACGTTGTGTAAATTTATAATGTGTAATACATTCTACAGTTATTTATATTTCCTCAACTCGAACAAATTTGACATTTGGAGAATTCCTCTTTAAATTAAACCAAGAAGCAAGAGCACTGGTCACAGGGATAGAAGCCCTAAATAAGCCCTTATTTAGGGCTATTTTTTAATCGTCTTATGACCCGACTGACCATTGAGGGCACACCCAACCGTCCCGGTGATCCACTAATAGAAAACGGGGATATATGAGCCTAATCATGTGAGTCTGTTGTGGATAGTGACATGCCATGTTGTGGATAGTGACATGTCATGTCATGTATGATTGACAGTGTTAGGTTGTGTCCTGAGGCTATATGACAACCTAATTAAAAACCGATATTATTTATATATCATTTATATTATTATTTATTAAAACTTGTATTGTCATTCCTTCCACTTACAAAAAAAAGTAAACTATGTTTGAGGGTTGACTGCTACAATTCTTCAGCTTTAGTTCACATAAATGTTTTCCATTAAAGTTTTTTACCACTAAAAACACACAAGTGAAACTGGAACAGCTGAACAATAACACAAAAAGCAAATTAAAATGTACACGAAGAACAAAATGAACAACATATTCGGCAATTACTTGTTGTAATATAGCAGCAGGTGTTAAGAGAATATGTGTGCTAATACAAAGAGAAACATCTGAAGAACACACGAAAACATTAATATAAAAAAGAACAAATATTTACGAGGGAAAAAAGGTTAAAGTTGTTATATTAAGGAGAAGGCGCGTATCGGGAGACTTTATGAAGGAGTGAGCAAGATGGTGAGTGATATTGGTGATTAATGAGCTCTGGACCACTGTGAGGTGACAAGCCGCCGCCTCCCTCACTCCTCCTCTACCCTTAATACCTCCTGCTATCACCACTAACCAGCACCCACTACCACTACCCTCAACCAGCCCCCTGCTACCACCACTCTTAAGTAACACCCACTACCATCACCACTGTTGGATATTTCCAACACCGAATACAACATTGTTGTATTCTCATTACTTATTACTAACCATACTAATTATTGTAGTAAGTAAAATTAACAACTCGTAGAATTCTCATGTACTAATAATTCATCTGTGCAGTAGGCTAGAATTCTCACGTCACCTGACGCCAGTATTGCGTCAGATTTTCTTACAGTAAACACATTATATCCAATTTGTGTGAGAATTAAATTCGGTTTTCCATAATTAAAGCATTCTGCATGACAACTAATTGCAGACGAATTGATCTCTGATAAAAGCCGAATAGAGCGTTAGAATCATAGCGTCTACCTCGCGATAGAGTTAACGTCATCAATGAATGCCATGGGGAGACATTAATTCCTCTCCCTTATATATTTACTATTCTTAAATTGGTAAATAATAATATTTTGTTCCTCTAAATAATAAACCCGTCCAGTCTTTTACGTTTCAAGCGCAAATGCGAGAAATATTAATGTTCGAGACAATAATTTGTTCTATGAACGCGGGCTCGGCGTGGGTAGAGGGACGCCATCCTCAGTACACGTGGGGAGCTGATGAAGAGCAGACCTGCGCTTACCGTACTCATAAGAAGACGCCATTGCCCAGCATATAGGGCAGGTGTTATCCATCCTCAGATGAAAGCCGCCACTGTGAGGCGTGAACAACCTTGCAGATAGTATCTTCAGCTAGTGCTGGTGTCAAATAAGGGGCCCTTTGACTTGGTTCCTGACGACACGTGACCAGCCAGCGGAACGCATCATTATTCAGGATAGGCTTAGCCGGAGCCTGAGATGCGAAGTCACGGCAATCTTAATACTTATACAGTGCCCACAGCTAAGTATTCTTTTATGTGATGCATCAGGTAGAAGTTTGATAGTAGCAGGGTGATTGTCCGTTAAGACGCGCGATAACACCTAATAACAGGTGATTAAAATTTGTCACCTGTAATTCTTAATATTCTTGAATATAAATTGAGTAGTTAAATCAGTTGCTACTGAAAATCATTTATCTTGCAGCACGAGAGAAGAATTTCTCATGCTGCCTTCCCCATGTTATTAACCCGTTCCACTCGTCAGTGTACCGAGTCTGGAGAATATGAGGACTTCTATGGTTTTCTAAAGGAATCTTCACTAAGCTAAGATTTATTTCCTTTTACCATTCTATTGCAATTTATTTTGTGCAGAATACTTTGAGATTAATGTGTGATTTACTGTAACTCATTATTATGCTCATATTTTATATTCCTCTTTATATTGATGATATCAGTTTCAATATTATCTTATAGGATTAGATTATTATTAATTGAATTAGTGAACGAACCACACTAATTCCTGGACGTACTTACCTCCAGTAATAACCCCCCCAATGTAGGTGTTTGAGGTTTGTTTCATTTAATAATACAGCCCATTAATTATTATTATGATCATACTTTCTAGTTTTATCCATAGTTACTGGTTTCATCTAGGAATTATCTAATGATCAGAAATTCTCAGTTTCCCTCTTTACTTTAAAAGAGGGTGGTCCTTCGTAATTTAATTTACTACATTAATTTTTAAATAATCAGATTCAAGCCCCAAATATCCCACATTATGGTCCTTATCGAACCGGACAGGCATTAAATTTATAATTAAATTATTAACCATTAATAACTAATCCTTGGGTGATAGAAGCTAGACTAACTATTTAATTAATTGTGTCAACTAACATTGTAACACATCAGTTAGCCTAGATCACACTAACATATTGCTACTTTTACCTCATGTATAAAGTGGCTTTAGTGGGACATAGCCAATTACCCACAACAATTAGACCTATACCTCACACCGAGGTGAGAATCTTTAGGTCACCAGGAGCAACAGCTCATAACTTTTACAATAACACCACCCTAACACCTGCGTTAGAGTGGCCTCACCATCTAACCATTATATACTTAGGTGGTAATGACATCCACCCCACTCGTCATCCAGCCGCGGTGATCAAACACCTCAAAAACATAATTTCTTCTTTCAAGCTCATCAGTGAATCAGTAATATTCACATTAGTGGAACCTCGCCAACCAAGTCAAGATAATCGTTGGGGAGTAACTCCGGAATACTACCTGAGAGCTGCTAAGTACATAAATTTCAGGCTGAAAAAGCGAGTGAGATTGGATGCCACATATATCCAATTTACAGCCAGACCTTACAGACAGAACCTGACCAGAGACGGTGTACATTTGTCAGGGGAATCTAGGTTGCATGTGGTTGACAAGTTAATTAACACCATCAACCATCACAAAAGGCTGTGGCTAGCAAGCCAAACTTAACTGTACATAATTGTTCACCTGTGTGTGCAAGAGCACTCTTATAAAACAAAAAACCCAAAAATACAGCACAACTATATTTACCTTATTGCACCACAATAATCTTTACCCATGTTAGTAGGTAGAATTTAGGCTGAGATTGTGCTGAATTTGGTACAAGCCCAGACTAAATAACTTTATAGTTCTTAGTTAGGAATTATTACGACTAGATCTAAAACTAGTCAGTGTTGTGTATATTATATTATTTGTGCTGACCCTATATAGGGTGGGATTAATTTTTGAGATAACTCTGATTGGAGTGTCTCCATAATATTTCTCTTGTATGCATTATTTTGTGTATCTATTTTGTGTATTGCTGGATTATCTCCATTAACTCTGATGGTGATATAGATGAGCTAACCGTACGAGAACTAATGGTGAAGTTCAGACAGTACACAAAATATCTAGCTATTTGTTGTTAGGTAGGTAGGTACATTCAACCTCAAGTGAGGTAAAATATAAAGTAGTCACCTTAAATTAGGCTACAATTAATGTTACCTGTTCACTAATGAACAAGTACCCAAGCTTCATTAGTAATACATATACTAACACTGTGAAGTTTGAACCTAAGCTCAACATGGCTACTCCTGAACAATTGAGGAGAACCTACATTGGCCTTAAAGGTCACTTGACCAGATTAATTAATAAGGCTGAGAGCTTAACTAAAGATAATCCCATTGACTTTTATCACTTAGAGTCATCAGTTAGATTGGCTGATCTGAAATTTGATCAAGTCAGATCTGCAGGTCAATCTTACCTTGATCTGCTAAATACTGTAGAAACTGATCCTGAAGAAGCAAGTCAAACTGTAAACGACATCTCCCAATATGAAGAGGAGACTCATGATAAAATTATCAGGCTATTTAAATTAGCAAACAGTCTGGATCCAAGACCAGCAACACTGGGTCCCCCTTCAATAATCACTTACCCGAGGTTCGTTTACCTACTCTAGACTTGCCCACCTTTTCAGGATTAGCTACAGAAAATTGGGACAATTTTTGGACTTCCTTTGAAGTTCACATCCATAAGAAACAGTCTCTAGACAAAGTTTCTAAATTTTCATACCTACTCAGTCTTCTCACAGGAGAGGCTAAAAAGGTCATACATAACCTTACTCTTGATGAGAGTAATTATGATGAAGCTATAAAACTCCTGAAGTTGAACTATTGCAACAAAGAATTAAGTATAGCTACCCTTTATTATCAATTGCTAGATCTGAATGCACCAAACAGTAGACCAGAGTCACTTCAAAGCTTCAGACTAGAAGTAGAGTCTCTAGTAAAGGCCTTAGGTACCAAGGTTGATATACCTAGTTCTGAATGGTCTATCAAGCTATTGTTACAGAGGAAATTACCTCGAAATGTCTTGACGTAGCTCTGCTCACATTATAATACTGAGTTTCTTACTTTCGATCAGATTTTCGAGGGGTTGAGGATCACAGTTAATATTTTAAAGACTCATGACAAAATTAAACCTGAGTCTAAACCAATTAATACTGATATTTCAGTCAAACCTAAACAGACTCCAAGTAAGACTAATAAATATAAATCCAAACCTACTCCATCCACCAGGAAAAGAAGTGGAAATGTAGGTACATATTCAGTATCTCCTTCAGAGATAACCAATGACTTGTCTACTAAAGAGATTAAGTCTAATAACCAAAGAAAGTGTCTGTTCTGCAATCAGGAACACACCACTTACCAATGCTCTGCTTATCCTACGTATAATGCTAGAGTTAAAAGGTTACAGGAATTGCACAAATGCACTAAATGTATGGGTTCTCATGATCCCAAGAAATGTGCAGTACCACTACGTACTTGCAACCGTTGTAACCAAAGTGTACACCACTACGCCTTATGTAGGAAATCTCCTACCCCAACCATGACCACTGGAGAGAATTTTACTAATTCTACTGCAGTGCAATATTGTAAAGTACATCACGAAGTGAATGTACTTGCTACTGAGTCAGGCAATAGTACTACCTTGCCTACCGCTCAGCTTAAATTAATAAACCGAAGATCTAGAATTAACAGTAGAGGTCTTTTTGACCAAGGTTCACAAAAAACCTTCATCACACAACAACTGGTAGATGATTTAAATTTAAAACCTACCAAAAGTGTGAAGTTAAACATTTTTGGTTTCCTATCAAATAGTGGACCTCGTGACTACAAGGTAGTTAAATTACTAGTTAGATTGGGATCCTCTGCTAGCCCAATCCATGCGGTGGTAGTGGATAAGATTCCTACGGACCTGCAGGTCACAGGATTTGCTCGCACTGCGAGACACCTTAAGCGAAACCGCATGAGGCTAGCGGATCATAAAATAAATTCCGATTGCCTCACAGATATTGGAATATTAATAGGCGCGGATCATTATTACAAGTTTATAACTGGATGCACTAGACAACATGGTATGAATTTGTTGTCGTCCGCAGGGGGCAAATTGCTCACAGGACCCGTGCTTTTCAGACAAGGTCCAGCGTCCACAAACCAACAAACCAATAATGTAATTGTGGCGTGACTAGGCTTAGAGCAGTCACCCCTACGCTTCAGGGAAATAGCCGAGGACATTGAGTCTGACCCACCAATACATCGTTTGTGGGATTTAGATACGTTAGGCATCATCCCTGAGCAACCAAGTCCTGATGATACGTGGACTTACCAGCAATATCTGGATACAGTTGTCTACTCAAATAAACAATACTGGGTACGACTCCCATGGAAGTTAGATCATCCACAACTTCCAGTGAATTATTTTATGGCAGCCTCACAATTGCAGTCTCAATTAACACGACTGCAGAAGCAGCCAGACAAATTAACCATGTATCACCAGCTTATCCAACAACAACTTAACAATAAGTTCATTGAAGTTGTTGAACACGATGACCATAAAAACAGGTCATTATTTACCTCACCATGCCGTGGTGAAAGACTCATTGACAACACCTATTCGTATTGTCTTTAACTGCAGTGCTAAAGTAAAGCCTAGCAGTGTGTCTTTAAATGAATGTCTCCAAACGGGACCTAGCCTAACACAAAGGCTACATGATGTGTTGTTACGATTTCGCACAGGCATTTTTGCCTATACAGCTGACATCAGCAAAGCCTTTCTCCGAGTAGGATTGCAGGAGGAAGATCGTGACTACACAAAATTCCTCTGGTTCAAGGATCCACTGGATCCCAACAGTGAAGTAATCACCTATCGGTTTGCCTCCGTATTATTTGGTGCTACGTCCTCACCGTTTCTTTTGCAAGCAACATTAGACACGCATTTGAGGAAATCAGACAGCCCTTATAAGGCAACCATTAGCGACAACTTGTATGTCGACAATTTCCAGGGGACAACTAATGATCAAGCTGATCTGGTAGAAATCTACCATGAGGCTAACCGTGAACTGTTAGGAGCCAATATGCCTCTACAGTCATGGGCCTCAAATAATAAACTGCTTAACCAGTTAATCGAGAAAGAATTTCCCGATTATCAGGTACCCAGTAAATTAAAAGTTCTAGGCGTGGAATGGAACACCAACACTGACGAGATGAATGTCAAGTCAGTGCAAACTGATAATTCAACCCTTACCATGAGAACACTGCTCTCATTTGTCAGTCAACCATTTGACCCTTTAGGCCTACTTAGTCCTATATTAATAAGGGGCAAACTCCTAATGCAGGAGTGCTGGCAACAACATATGGGATGGGATGATCCGTTACCAAGTGAGTTACAAGCCAAATGGCAAATACTCTCAACGGATTTTAATCAGTTAGGCGTTTTGAAATTTCCTCGTAATGCTTCAGGACCAAACTTACCTAACGATTTGCACGTTTTTTGCGATGCCTCTGGCAAAGCATATGGCGCAGTAGCCTATTTAGTTAACAGTGCTCAATCAATTTTACTCACATCAAAAGCAAGAGTTGCTCCCATCAAGAAGAGATCCTTACCTCAGATGGAGTTGACCGCATTGCTAGTGGGAGTAAGATTGGCCCATTGCCTGGCAAAGACACTCAGTAATATCCACTTTGGTGAGATTGTAGTGTGGTCAGACAACGAGGCAGTCTTACATTGGGTAAGAAACAATAACAAAACTCCTTACGTCAGTAATCGCGTTTCAGGGAGAATTATGATTTATCCGCAGGATATAAGTTTAGACATGTTCCTACTAAGGACAATCCTGCAGATTATTTATCAAGAGGATTGACATTAAAACAACTTGTCAAGTCTTCGCTGTGGTTCAATGGACCTTCATGGCTTGTTGGTGGTCAGTGGCCCAAACAAAAGCCACAAGTCATAGTGACCAATATCACCACTCCCATGAAGGAACCAGAGCCTCAGCGAACATTAGCCATTGATCCTCATCATTATTCCAACTTAAGCAAATTGTTACGAGTGACTGCGCACGTGTTTGATTTCCTTACCAAAGTAGGAATTCGACACAAATTTCCCAATCCTGTTCACTATTGGATTAAGCGGGCGCAGCAAGAGACCTACGGAAGCGAATTTGAGAATCTTCCGGATAAACTCACTAAGTCTCTGGGCATCTGGTACGATGTCAACACTCATAACATACTACGATGTGGAGGACGTTTGCTACATGCAAAGATTGACTTAGACACTAAGAATCCCATTCTTTTACCTCGTCACCACATCATAACTAAACTTCTTGTCTTACATCACCATCAATATGGTACACTACATGGTGGAGTTTTAGATACTCTCACCGACCTTAGACAAAAGTACTGGCTTCCTCAAGGTCGTCAGACTGTTAAGATCATTATTAAATCTTGTGTAATCTGTAAGAGATACGACGCTAGAGTCTGTCCTTACCCAGGACCTCCCCCACTCCCAGAAGAGCGAGTGGTTCATCTTCGTCCTTTCGAAACCACTGGAGTTGATTATGCAGGAGCCTTACTCCTCACTGGTAACCCAGATAATATACCAGTGAAGGCGTACATTTGTCTCTTTACATGTGCTACAACCAGAGGCGTGCACTTAGAGGTCACCCCAGACATGAGTGCTGAAGCTTTCATTCAAGCTTTCCGCAGATTTGCTGCCCGCCGATCGTGTCCTAGATTAATGATATCAGACAACGGATCTAATTTTGTGGCAGGAGAAAGTTGTTTGCGAGAAGTCTGGAACCACCCTGAAGTACAGTCAGTCTTACAAAGAAGACAATGTCACTGGAAATTCATAGCACCAAGAGCCCCTTGGCAAGGTGGGTTCTATGAGCGAATGGTAGGCACAGTCAAGAAGTGTCTAAGGAAAACTTTACACCGACAAAAGGTCAGTTACTCAGAACTCCAAACTATTGTTGTGGAAATCGAGGCGCGAGTCAATAACCGCCCAATCACCTACCTGTCTGATGATTACACCCAGAGAGAACCACTGAGCCCCTCTCACTTGATCCATGGAGGTCTACTGAGCCCTCTCATCCCTTTAGCCGAAGAGGACCCTGTAGACCCGTCCCATGTGACCAGAGGAGACTTGGTGGAAAGCTACCAACATCTTTCTAGAGTTATTAACAGGTGGAATGAGGTGTGGACTCGAGAGTACCTCACAGCTCTACGAGAGTACCACTACGGAGCTTCGAGTCCTTACAATAAGGTGCAATTAAAGCCAGGAGACCTAGTACTAGTCGACAGTGATGGACCAAGGTCCGAATGGCCTATAGGTAAAATTGTTACCATTCACCCAGATCGACAAGGTGTCCTAAGAGTGGTTAAAGTCTTATGTAGAGGCAACACTACTCTTACAAACTTTAGAGAAGCTGGTTCCCCTTGAACTGACTGAACAAGAATATCAGCCAGATCCAGTTTCCCCAGTAATTTCAGAGGACAATGAATTTGTTCCTCCAAGCAACCGCCCCACTAGAGCTGCAGCTCAACAATGTAGGCGGAATTTGCGAGCCAATTACAACTCTGAAGAAGAGTAATTTCCTTCACTTCCCACTGAGAAAACTGTGATGATGCTACGATGTGATATCACGTAACGAAACATTACACGTCACTATGACCCAGGATATCGCATCACCGTAGATTCTGTTAGTTTAAATTGGGAGAGTTGAAATTTATAAATATTGTGTAGGCTACAAACAACATGTTTCATTTGACATGTAAATAGCAAGACTCAAGTCCTTGTAAGTCCTTGATAAATCCGGGACGTTCGTTAAGTGTGTACTAACATACTAACATACTAATGTATTAATCTTAATATCACTTCGGGATAGGTCAGTACAACACAGTACACTGCGACCCTAGGATCCTCCCCCCGGAGTTATGTTGGATATTTCCAACACCGAATACAACATTGTTGTATTCTCATTACTTATTACTAACCATACTAATTATTGTAGTAAGTAAAATTAACAACTCGTAGAATTCTCATGTACTAATAATTCATCTGTGCAGTAGGCTAGAATTCTCACGTCACCTGACGCCAGTATTGCGTCAGATTTTCTTACAGTAAACACATTATATCCAATTTGTGTGAGAATTAAATTCGGTTCTCCATAATTAAAGCATTCTGCATGACAACTAATTGCAGACGAATTGATCTCTGATTAAAAGCCGAATAGAGCGTTCGAATCATAGCGTCTACCTCGCGATAGAGTTAACGTTATCAATGAATGCCATGGGGAGACATTAATTCCTCTCCCTTATATATTTACTATTCTTAAATTGGTAAATAATAATATTTTGTTCCTTTAAATAATAAACCTGTCCAGTCTTTTACGTTTCAAGCGCAAATGCGAGAAATATTAATGTTCGAGACAATAATTTGTTCTATGAACGCGGGCTCGGCGTGGGTAGAGGGACGCCATCCTCAGTACACGTGGGGAGCTGATGAAGAGCAGACCTGCGCTTACCGTACTCATAAGAAGACGCCATTGCCCAGCATATAGGGCAGGTGTTATCCATCCTCAGATGAAAGCCGCCACTGTGAGGCGTGAACAACCTTGCAGATAGTATCTTCAGCTAGTGCTGGTGTCAAATAAGGGGCCCTTTGACTTGGTTCCTGACGACACGTGACCAGCCAGTGGAACGCATCATTATTCAGGATAGGCTTAGCCGGAGCCTGAGATGCTAAGTCACGGCAATCTTAATACTTATACAGTGCCCACAGCTAAGTATTCTTTTATGTGATGTATCAGGTAGAAGTTTGATAGTAGCAGGGTGATTGTCCGTTAAGACGCGCGATAACACCTAATAACAGGTGATTAAAATTTGTCACCTGTAATTCTTAATATTCTTGAATATAAATTGAGTAGTTAAATCAGTTGCTACTGAAAATCATTTATCTTGCAGCACGAGAGAAGAATTTCTCATGCTGCCTTCCCCATGTTATTAACCCGTTCCACTCGTCAGTGTACCGAGTCTGGAGAATAAGAGGACTTCTATGGTTTTCTAAAGGAATCTTCACTAAGCTAACATTTATTTCCTTTTACCATTCTATTGCAATTTATTTTGTGCAGAATACTTTGAGATTAATGTGTGATTTACTGAAACTCATTATTATGCTCATATTTTATATTCCTCTTTATATTGATGATATCAGTTTCAATATTATCTTATAGGATTAGATTATTATTAATTGAATTAGTGAACGAACCACACTAATTCCTGGACGTACTTACCTCCAGTAATAACCCCCCAATGTAGGTGTTTGAGGTTTGTTTCTTTTAATAATACAGCCCATTGATTATTATTATGATCATACTTTCTAGTTTTATCCATAGTCACTGGTTTCATCTAGGAATTATCTAATGATCAGAAATTCTCAGTTTCCCTCTTTACTTTAAAAGCGGGTGGTCCTTCGTAATTTAATTTACTACATTAATTTTTAAATAATCAGATTCAAGCCCCAAATATCCCACAACCACTAACACCACTACCATCACCACTAACACCCACTATCATCACCACTACCATCACCACTAACACCCACTACCATCACCACTAACACCCACTACCATCACCACTAACACCCACTACCATCACCACTAACACCCACTACCATCACCACTACCATCACCACTAACACCCACTACCATCACCACTACCATCACCACTAACACCCACTACCATCACCACTAACACCCACTACCATCACCACTAACACCACTACCATCACCACTAACACCCACTACCATCACCACTACCATCACCACTAACACCCACTACAATCACCACTAACACCACTACCATCACCACTAACACCCACTACCATCACCACTAACACCACTACCATCACCACTAACACCCACTACCATCACCACTACCATTACCACTAACACCCACTACCATCACCACTAACACCACTACCATCACCACTAACACCCACTACCATCACCACTAACACCACTACCATCACCACTAACACCCACTACCTACGCCACTAACACCCACTACCATCACCACTAACACCACTACCATCACTACTAACACCCACTACCATCACCACCAACACCACTACCATCACCACAAACACCACTACCATCACCACTAACACCACTACCATCACCACTAACACCACCACCATCACTACTAACACCCACTACCATCACCACTAACACCACTATGATCACCACTAACACCCACTACCATCACCACTAACACCCACTACCATCACTACTAACACCCACTACCATCACCATTAACACCACTACCATCACCACTAGCACCACCACCATCACTACTAACACCCACTACCATCACCACTAACACCCACTACCATCACCACTAACACCACTACCATCACCACTAACACCCACTACCATCACCACTAACACCCACTACCATCACCACTAACACCCACTACCATCACCACTAACACCCACTACCATCACCGCTAACACCACTACCATCACTAGCACCACCACCATCACTACTAACACCCACTACCATCACCACTAACACCCACTACCATCACCACTAACACCACTACCATCACCACTAACACCACTACCATCACCACTAACACCACTACCATCACCACTAACACCCACTACCATCACCACTAACACCCACTACCATCACCACTAACACCCACTACCATCACCACTAACACCACTACCATCACCACTAACCACCACTACCATAACCACTAACACCACTACCATCACCACTAACACCACTACCATCACCACTAACACCACCACCATCACTACTAACACCCACTACCACCCACTACCATCACCACCAACACCCACTACCATTACCACTAATACCCACTACCATCACCACTAACACCCACTACCATCACCACTAACACCACTACCATCACCACTAACACCACTACCATCACCACTAACACCCACTACCATCACCACTAACCAACACCCACTACCATCACCTCTAACACCCACTACCATCACCACTAACACCCACTACCATCACCACTAACACCACTACCATCACCACTACCATCACCACTAACACCCACTACCATCACCACTAACACCCACTACCATCACCACTACCATCACCACTAACACCCACTACCATCACCACTAACACCCACTACCATCACCACTACCATCACCACTAACACCACTACCATCACTACTAACACCCACTACCATCACCACCAACACCACTACCATCACCACTAACACCACTACCATCACCACTAACACCACTACCATCACCACTAACACCACCACCATCACTACTAACACCCACTACCATCACCACTAACACCACTATGATCACCACTAACACCCACTACCATCACCACTAACACCCACTACCATCACCACTAACACCCACTACCATCACCACTAACACCACTACCATCACCACTAACACCACTACCATCACCACTAACACCCACTACCATCACCACTAACACCCACTACCATCACCACTAACACCCACTACCATCACCACTAACACCCACTACCATCACCACTAACACTTACTACCATCACCACTAACACCCACTACCATCATCACTAACACCACTACCATCAACACTAACACCCACTACCATAGTAGTGTATAAGGAGACAGATTGAGGTAAAAAAAATTCAGAAACGGTTAGGCACATCCATGCCGACTTGACCCTGTCGGGCCAGATCGTCCATCCCTCTTGTTTTAGGTGGTTAGGTTAGGGCACAGTCAGCGCGCTCCTGGCTGGCTGGCGGGGGTGGGGTGGTGGTCCCCCCTGGGGTCCAGGGGGGGACCACCACCAATGGTGTACCTGAGGAACTGGTGCCCTATCCTAACTGAGGAACTGGTGCCCTAACCAGTTGCTACTGAAAATCATTTATCTTGCAGCACGAGAGAAGAATTTCTCATGCTTCCTTCCCCATGTTATTAACCCGTTCCACTCGTCAGTGTACCGAGTCTGGAGAATAAGAGGACTTCTATGGTTTTCTAAAGGAATCTTCACTAAGCTAAGATTTATTTCCTTTTACCATTCTATTGCAATTTATTTTGTGCAGAATACTTTGAGATTAATGTGTGATTTACTGTAACTCATTATTATGCTCATATTTTATATTCCTCTTTATATTGATGATATCAGTTTCAATATTATCTTATAGGATTAGATTATTATTAATTGAATTAGTGAACGAACCACACTAATTCCTGGACGTACTTACCTCCAGTAATAACCCCCCAATGTAGGTGTTTGAGGTTTGTTTCATTTAATAATACAGCCCATTAATTATTATTATGATCATACTTTCTAGTTTTATCCATAGTCACTGGTTTCATCTAGGAATTATCTAATGATCAGAAATTCTCAGTTTCCCTCTTTACTTTAAAAGCGGGTGGTCCTTCGTAATTTAATTTACTACATTAATTTTTAAATAATCAGATTCAAGCCCCAAATATCCCACAACCACTAACACCACTACCATCACCACTAACACCCACTACCATCACCACTAACACCCACTACCATCACCACTACCATCACCACTAACACCCACTACCATCACCACTACCATCACCACTAACACCCACTACCATCACCACTAACACCCACTACCATCACCACTAACACCCACTACCATCACCACTAACACCCACTACCATCACCACTAACACCCACTACCATCACCACTACCATCACCACTAACACCCACTACCATCACCACTAACACCCACTACCATCACCACTAACACCACTACCATCACCACTAACACCCACTACTATCACCACTACCATCACCACTATCACCCACTACAATATAATGAGTCCTGTGACTGGTTTGCATATAATTAATGATATTATATATGGGATGACGGTCCACAATGCTTTATTTGCCCCTACTAAACTACCTCTAGCAAAATTATTTTTTAATGTGGCTTCAATTCCTATGGATCTATTTAGAAACACTGCGGCTCGCAGACAGGTTAACGATGAGGGAATTAACAGGAGACGGGGCGTGGCTGTTTCGACCTCTGACCTCCCTCCTAAGCGGATCAAGGTCGGTGGTCGCGGGGATCGGGTCGACCCCTCGTGGTTGGCTTATTAAAAACAAATTACGGCGATTTGAGCATTTATTCATTGCCCACCTGTGACCCGGTACTGTCGCCAGAATGGACACTCACATTATATACGCGACCAACGTTGCCAATGCAGATCTGTATCCTGATAACATTCCCAGCTCTTTTTCAAATCGCTTGTATAAGGAATTAAATTTGAATCCCAAGCGCGCCTATGAAATGTGTTTACAGAAATTATTGCTCCCCACATCTCATTACGTGATTATGAAAGACGATCTAGAGAGTTATGTGAGGGTTGGTTTAATATGCACCAATGTACAAATGACGGGCTTTAATCACACCTATTCGAAGTTTTTACTGAAAAACAACATTTTGGCAGGAAGCATAAAGGAAATTAATAATGCAATTAACAATGAAATAGCCAATATATTGTCAAGCAAGGAATTGAGTTTTATATATAAAGCTTATAAAAAGCTGTATCCAAAATATGGAACAACGTATATAAAATACGATTCAAGCTATAATCGCAATAAATTTAGTGCCGTATACAGCGACGCCATAATGTCGCAGTTCCAAAGACCAGGTGAAGAGGTATATAATATGGTTTGCCGAATTTCGCTATCGTTCGGGCGTGCGATCGGGAAGGTAATAGGCACCGAGACAGGTGAGGATTATGTCATATATTTAATCAGGGGTATAAAATATGAGACAGGCAAGGAAACTGATTTATGTGTCTACCCACCACAGCCGAGAGGAATGATGGATAATTTGTGTATTTATTGCGACAAAATTATGCCTACGAGTTATGGTGATCAGTTAGTCAATATACTGGACGTTGTCTCTTTAAATGGGAGTGACAGTGGCAATAAGAAGTTATATAAACCTCTGAACACTTCAATTGTCGACAGTGTGAGCATTACAATGACCGATCAAGAAGGCAATCCTGTTTATTTCGATGCGCGAGGCTGCACATTTGCAGTTTTGCATATAAGGCCGACTTTGGGGGTTATATAATTGAGCGTTGAAGCCTATAATCTTCATTACCTTGCATCTAGTTGCAAAATGCGCGTCGATTTTACCCCGCCGTCGGCGGAGGAGTTATTAATACTCCTAACGCCCCCCCGTTTCCGGGAGAGGGGGCGGTTTAGGGGACGTCCGCATTTTTAACAGTACTAGGCGTCATGTGCGAGGGGGTGGGATTTTTAGCTTCATAACTGGACTGGCGAAGCGAGCGGCACCATTCTTGATGAGAACCTTGGCCCCTGCTGCATTGAGTATGGGCCAGGATGTCGTGCAAGACATAAACAGTGGCGAACGCACATTGAAACAGTCGCTCAAACATAGAGGCCTAGAAACATTAAAACATGTTGGGAAGCAAATTGCTGGTGGGTGGGTCATTAAGAAAAAAAAAAAAAAAGGAACAGAAGGATTAAGACAAAAAACAAAAAACAAAAACAAAGCAAAACAAGAAATTTGTTCAGGAAAATCGACGGAGGGAAATATAATGACGTGTTTGCTTAAAAATTCAATCACTCTCGAAACAACTATTGACAAGATAGCATGGCGGGGCTGCAAGTACCACTGGGGAATTATGCCGCTGCGATAACTGACGCCTTTCCCATGCCGTTCTCCGCTAGGATGGTAGAGGCCACTATAGCCTCGCGTCAAACTATTGATGTTTTGCCAGTAAATACTGGGGGCAATAAATTTAGAGATGCGTATCTTGAATTTAACATTAAAGGCGTGAATGGCCACTTTCTAGATATGTCGTCATTGGCTTTGGAACTATCGCTAGCAGTAACGGGCGAAGATGGAGCTAGTGCGATAGGGGATACAGAAAATGTAACAATTAGTAATGGTCTATCACAGACTTTATTCAAATCTATAGTAGTGTATTTCAATGAGACTGTGGTCGAAACTAACTCTCTATTCTTATACTGGAGTTATATAAAGCTGCTGACTACTATTTCGGGGTGCGAAGCTGAGAGATATCGGAAACTAGCGCATTTCTTTAAAGGTAATGACCCCAGCAGATTTTCCAACGACTATTTTGCTGCAATGACTGAGGACAGGGAGCAGCAAATGACTGAGATGAAAACTATGGGTGTGCACACATGCTTTAAATTATTGGCGGATGTTACTACAATTAGCGAATACGTTCTGGATAATGTGGATGTGCGCATTCGCCTAGAACTGAACCCGGATAAATGGATTATTCATAGCGAAAGGGATAATGCAAACTTTAAATACCATATTAAGATGGCGAGGTTGTGGATAGATCGCATAATGCCATACCCGGCCGGCTTAACGGCCATTAATAAGGCATTGATACAAAATAACACCCCGATAACATATACGTTTAACAAAACCCTATTAAAGACTTATATACTGGGCACAGGACAGCGGACAATTACAATGGATCAGCCCTGGGGAACTGTAGTTCCCGAGCGTTTATACATGATTATCGTAGATATGGAGGCAATGTCAGGAGGCTATGCCCAGAACCCATTATATTTTGAGAATTGTCAGCTCACGAGTGTATTTATAACTCTGAATAGCACTACTTTATTTAATATTGCTTGCGCTTTTCCACACAACTGCGCAAAATTATATTATACGACGCTACAAGCTTTAGGTTTCGATAATGCCCACACGCTATCCTATGACGCATTTGTTAACGGTGGCACTATACTGGCTTTCAATTTACAGCCCGAAACTATAGAGGACGCAATGCCCCTGGAAGTGTCTGGTAACCTGAGAATTAGTGTAGAATTTAAAATGCCTGTGGTGGGAAATAAAGTCATTTTGCTTTATGGCGGCACCACTGGCATCCTGAAAATTAATGCGGAACGTAGAATAGTTTGTGATACGAGAGCGTAAAAGCTATGAATTGTCTTGAAATTAACGAAGCGCTGAATGGGGTGTTGGGTCGGGAGGTGCAATATCTGGGATGTTATCTCGCCAATGATGCAAGAAAAATTTTGAAAAAGATCTATAACCATCCTGTGGTATTTATAATTAATACACTAGATGCAGAATCTGCAGATACAATGGGTCATTGGGTTACATTTTGTATAGCCAAAGCAATGACTAAGACAGAAATTATCATTCTTGATAGTTTTGGAAACCCGAGAATTGAAACGTATTCGAAATATTTTAAGGTTATATTGAATAGCTTTGAAAAATATGATTTGCACATATTCAATGACAGAATACAGCAGTTGGAAACTTATTTCTGCGGGAACTATGCGTTATACTTCACCTACTATTTATCCCATCTAGGGGTGGGAAAAGCGCTTCGGAAATTTGCGCAGGATTTTAATAGTTGACCTTGATCCGACCTTGATCCGCTTAGGAGGGAGGTCAGAGGTCGAAACAGCCACGCCCCGTCTCCTGTTAATTCCCTCATCGTTAACCTGTCTGCGAGCCGCAGTGTTTCTAAATAGATCCATAGGAATTGAAGCCACATTAAAAAATAATTTTGCTAGAGGTAGTTTAGTAGGGGCAAATAAAGCATTGTGGACCGTCATCCCATATATAATATCATTAATTATATGCAAACCAGTCACAGGACTCATTATATTGTAGTGGGTGTTAGTGGTGATGGTAGTGGTGATGGTAGTGGGTGTTAGTGGTGATGGTAGTGGTGATGGTAGTGGGTGTTAGTGGTGATGGTAGTGGTGATGGTAGTGGGTGTTAGTGGTGATGGTAGTGGGTGTTAGTGGTGATGGTAGTGGTGATGGTAGTGGGTGTTAGTGGTGATGGTAGTGGGTGTTAGTGGTGATGGTAGTGGGTGTTAGTGGTGATGGTAGTGGGTGTTAGTGGTGATGGTAGTGGGTGTTAGTGGTGATGGTAGTGGGTGTTAGTGGTGATGGTAGTGGGTGTTAGTGGTGATGGTAGTGGTGTTGTGGGATATTTGGGGCTTGAATCTGATTATTTAAAAATTAATGTAGTAAATTAAATTACGAAGGACCACCCGCTTTTAAAGTAAAGAGGGAAACTGATAATTTCTGATCATTAGATAATTCCTAGATGAAACCAGTGACTATGGATAAAACTAGAAAGTATGATCATAATAATAATTAATGGGCTGTATTATTAAATGAAACAAACCTCAAACACCTACATTGGGGGGTTATTACTGGAGGTAAGTACGTCCAGGAATTAGTGTGGTTCGTTCACTAATTCAATTAATAATAATCTAATCCTATAAGATAATATTGAAACTGATATCATCAATATAAAGAGGAATATAAAATATGAGCATAATAATGAGTTACAGTAAATCACACATTAATCTCAAAGTATTCTGCACAAAATAAATTGCAATAGAATGGTAAAAGGAAATAAATCTTAGCTTAGTGAAGATTCCTTTAGAAAACCATAGAAGTCCTCTTATTCTCCAGACTCGGTACACTGACGAGTGGAACGGGTTAATAACATGGGGAAGGCAGCATGAGAAATTCTTCTCTCGTGCTGCAAGATAAATGATTTTCAGTAGCAACTGGATAGGGCACCAGTTCCTCAGTTAGGATAGGGCACCAGTTCCTCAGGTACACCATTGGTGGTGGTCCCCCCTGGACCCCAGGGGGGACCACCACCCCACCCCCACCAGCCAGCCAGGAGCGCGCTGACTGTGCCCTAACCTAACCACCTAAAACAAGAGGGATGGACGATCTGGCCCGACAGGGTCATGTCGGCATGGATGTGCCTAACCGTTTCTGAAATTTTTTTACCTCAATCTGTCTCCTTATACACTACTATGGTAGTGGGTGTTAGTGTTGATGGTAGTGGTGTTAGTGATGATGGTAGTGGGTGTTAGTGGTGATGGTAGTGTTAGTGGTGATGGTAGTGGGTGTTAGTGGTGATGGTAGTGGGTGTTAGTGGTGATGGTAGTGGGTGTTAGTGGTGATGGTAGTGGGTGTTAGTGGTGATGGTAGTGGTGTTAGTGGTGATGGTAGTGGGGTTAGTGGTGATGGTAGTGGGTGTTAGTGGTGATGGTAGTGGGTGTTAGTGGTGATGGTAGTGGGTGTTAGTGGTGATCATAGTGGTGTTAGTGGTGATGGTAGTGGGTGTTAGTAGTGATGGTGGTGGTGTTAGTGGTGATGGTAGTGGTGTTAGTGGTGATGGTAGTGGTGTTAGTGGTGATGGTAGTGGTGTTGGTGGTGATGGTAGTGGGTGTTAGTAGTGGTGTTAGTGGTGATGGTAGTGGTGATGGTAGTGGGTGTTAGTGGTGATGGTAGTGGGTGTTAGTGGTGATGGTAGTGGTGATGGTAGTGGGTGTTAGTGGTGATGGTAGTGGGTGTTAGTGGTGATGGTAGTGGGTGTTAGTGGTGATGGTAGTGGGTGTTAGTGGTGATGGTAGTGGTGTTAGTGGTGATGGTAGTGGGTGTTAGTGGTGATGGTAGTGGGTGTTAGAGGTGATGGTAGTGGGTGTTGGTTAGTGGTGATGGTAGTGGGTGTTAGTGGTGATGGTAGTGGTGTTAGTGGTGATGGTAGTGGGTGTTAGTGGTGATGGTAGTGGGTGTTAGTGGTGATGGTAGTGGGTGTTAGTGGTGATGGTAGTGGGTGGTAGTGGGTGTTAGTAGTGATGGTGGTGGTGTTAGTGGTGATGGTAGTGGTGTTAGTGGTGATGGTAGTGGTGTTAGTGGTTATGGTAGTGGTGGTTAGTGGTGATGGTAGTGGTGTTAGTGGTGATGGTAGTGGGTGTTAGTGGTGATGGTAGTGGGTGTTAGTGGTGATGGTAGTGGGTGTTAGTGGTGATGGTAGTGGGTGTTAGTAGTGATGGTGGTGGTGCTAGTGATGGTAGTGGTGTTAGCGGTGATGGTAGTGGGTGTTAGTGGTGATGGTAGTGGGTGTTAGTGGTGATGGTAGTGGGTGTTAGTGGTGATGGTAGTGGGTGTTAGTGGTGATGGTAGTGGTGTTAATGGTGATGGTAGTGGGTGTTAGTGGTGATGGTAGTGGGTGTTAGTAGTGATGGTGGTGGTGCTAGTGGTGATGGTAGTGGTGTTAGTGGTGATGGTAGTGGGTGTTAGTAGTGATGGTAGTGGGTGTTAGTGGTGATGGTAGTGGGTGTTAGTGGTGATCATAGTGGTGTTAGTGGTGATGGTAGTGGGTGTTAGTAGTGATGGTGGTGGTGTTAGTGGTGATGGTAGTGGTGTTAGTGGTGATGGTAGTGGTGTTTGTGGTGATGGTAGTGGTGTTGGTGGTGATGGTAGTGGGTGTTAGTAGTGATGGTAGTGGTGTTAGTAGTGATGGTAGTGGGTGTTAGTGGCGTAGGTAGTGGGTGTTAGTGGTGATGGTAGTGGTGTTAGTGGTGATGGTAGTGGGTGTTAGTGGTGATGGTAGTGGTGTTAGTGGTGATGGTAGTGTTAGTGGTAATGGTAGTGGTGATGGTAGTGGGTGTTAGTGGTGATAGTAGTGGTGTTAGTGGTGATGGTAGTGGGTGTTAGTGGTGATGGTAGTGGTGTTAGTGGTGATTGTAGTGGGTGTTAGTGGTGATGGTAGTGGTGATGGTAGTGGGTGTTAGTGGTGATGGTAGTGGTGTTAGTGGTGATGGTAGTGGGTGTTAGTGGTGATGGTAGTGGGTGTTAGTGGTGATGGTAGTGGTGATGGTAGTGGGTGTTAGTGGTGATGGTAGTGGTGATGGTAGTGGGTGTTAGTGGTGATGGTAGTGGGTGTTAGTGGTGATGGTAGTGGGTGTTAGTGGTGATGGTAGTGGGTGTTAGTGGTGATGGTAGTGGGTGTTAGTGGTGATGGTAGTGGTGATGGTAGTGGGTGTTAGTGGTGATGGTAGTGGTGATGGTAGTGGGTGTTAGTGGTGATGGTAGTGGTGTTAGTAGTTGTGGGATATTTGGGGCTTGAATCTGATTATTTAAAAATTAATGTAGTAAATTAAATTACGAAGGACCACCCGCTTTTAAAGTAAAGAGGGAAACTGAGAATTTCTGATCATTAGATAATTCCTAGATGAAACCAGTGACTATGGATAAAACTAGAAAGTATGATCATAATAATAATTAATGGGCTGTATTATTAAATGAAACAAACCTCAAACACCTACATTGGGGGGTTATTACTGGAGGTAAGTACGTCCAGGAATTAGTGTGGTTCGTTCACTAATTCAATTAATAATAATCTAATCGTATAAGATAATATTGAAACTGATGTCATCAATATAAAGAGGAATATAAAATATGAGCATAATAATGAGTTACAGTAAATCACACATTAATCTCAAAGTATTCTGCACAAAATAAATTGCAATAGAATGGTAAAAGGAAATAAATCTTAGCTTAGTGAAAATTCCTTTAGAAAACCATAGAAGTCCTCTTATTCTCCAGACTCGGTACACTGACGAGTGGAACGGGTTAATAACATGGGGAAGGCAGCATGAGAAATTCTTCTCTCGTGCTGCAAGATAAATGATTTTCAGTAGCAACTGATTTAACTACTCAATTTATATTCAAGAATATTAAGAATTACAGGTGACAAATTTTAATCACCTGTTATTTGGTGTTATCGCGCGTCTTAACGGACAATCACCCTGCTACTATCAAACTTCTACCTGATGCATCACATAAAAGAATACTTAGCTGTGGGCACTGTATAAGTATTAAGATTGCCGTGACTTAGCATCTCAGGCTCCGGCTAAGCCTATCCTGAATAATGATGCGTTCTGCTGGCTGGTCACGTGTCGTCAGGAACCAAATCAAAGGGCCCCTTATTTGACACCAGCACTAGCTGAAGATACTATCTGCAAGGTTGTTCACGCCTCACAGTGGCGGCTTTCATCTGAGGATGGATAACACCTGCCCTATATGCTGGGCAATGGCGTCTTCTTATGAGTACGGTAAGCGCAGGTCTGCTCTTCATCAGCTCCCCACGTGTATTGAGGAAGGCGTCCCTCTATCCACGCCGAGCCCGCGTTCATAGAACAAATTATTGTCTCGAACATTAATATTTCTCGCATTTGCGCTTGAAACGTAAAAGACTGGACGGGTTTATTATTTAAAGGAACAAAATATTATTATTTACCAATTTAAGAATAGTAAATATATAAGGGAGAGGAATTAATGTCTCCCCATGGCATTCATTGATAACGTTAACTCTATCGCGAGGTAGACGCTATGATTCTAACGCTCTATTCGGCTTTTAATCAGAGATCAATTCGTCTGCAATTAGTTGTCATGCAGAATGCTTTAATTATGGAGAACCGAATTTAATTCTCACACAAATTGGATATAATGTGTTTACTGTAAGAAAATCTGACGCAATACTGGCGTCAGGTGACGTAAGAATTCTAGCCTACTGCACAGATGAATTATTAGTACATGAGAATTCTACGAGTTGTTAATTTTACTTACTACAATAATTAGTATGGTTAGTAATAAGTAATGAGAATACAACAATGTTGTATTCGGTGTTGGAAATATCCAACATAACTCCGGGGGGAGGGTTCTAGGGTTATGTTAATATGTTAGTATGTTAGTACACACATAACGAACGTCCCGGATTTATCAAGGACTTACAAGGACTTGAGTCTTGCTATTTACATGTCAAATGAAACATGTTGTTTGTAGCCTACACAATATTTATAAATTTCAACTCTCCCAATTTAAACTAACAGAATCTACGGTGATGCGATATCCTGGGTCATAGTGACGTGTAATGTTTCGTTACGTGATATCACATCGTAGCATCATCACAGTTTTCTCAGTGGGAAGTGAAGGAAATTACTCTTCTTCAGAGTTGTAATTGGCTCGCAAATTCCGCCTACATTGTTGAGCTGCAGCTCTAGTGGGGCGGTTGCTTGGAGGAACAAATTCATTGTCCTCTGAAATTACTGGGGAAACTGGATCTGGCTGATATTCTTGTTCAGTCAGTTCAAGGGGAACCAGCTTCTCTAAAGTTTTTAGAGTAGTGTTGCCTCTACATAAGACTTTAACCACTCTTAGGACACCTTGTCGATCTGGGTGAATGGTAACAATTTTACCTATAGGCCATTCGGACCTTGGTCTATCACTGTCGACTAGTACTAGGTCTCCTGGCTTTAATTGCACCTTATTGTAAGGACTCGAAGCTCCGTAGTGGTACTCTCGTAGAGCTGTGAGGTACTCTCGAGTCCACACCTCATTCCACCTGTTAATAACTCTAGAAAGATGTTGGTAGCTTTCCACCAAGTCTCCTCTGGTCACATGGGACGGGTCTACAGGGTCCTCTTCGGCTAAAGGGATGAGAGGGCTCAGTAGACCTCCATGGATCAAGTGAGAGGGGCTCAGTGGTTCTCTCTGGGTGTAATCATCAGACAGGTAGGTGATTGGGCGGTTATTGACTCGCGCCTCGATTTCCACAACAATAGTTTGGAGTTCTGAGTAACTGACCTTTTGTCGGTGTAAAGTTTTCCTTAGACACTTCTTGACTGTGCCTACCATTCGCTCATAGAACCCACCTTGCCAAGGGGCTCTTGGTGCTATGAATTTCCAGTGACATTGTCTTCTTTGTAAGACTGACTGTACTTCAGGGTGGTTCCAGACTTCTCGCAAACAACTTTCTCCTGCCAGAAAATTAGATCCGTTGTCTGATATCATTAATCTAGGACACGATCGGCGGGCAGCAAATCTGCGGAAAGCTTGAATGAAAGCTTCAGCACTCATGTCTGGGGTGACCTCTAAGTGCACGCCTCTGGTTGTAGCACATGTAAAGAGACAAATGTACGCCTTCACTGGTATATTATCTGGGTTACCAGTGAGGAGTAAGGCTCCTGCATAATCAACTCCAGTGGTTTCGAAAGGACGAAGATGAACCACTCGCTCTTCTGGGAGTGGGGGAGGTCCTGGGTAAGGACAGACTCTAGCGTCGTATCTCTTACAGATTACACAAGATTTAATAATGATCTTAACAGTCTGACGACCTTGAGGAAGCCAGTACTTTTGTCTAAGGTCGGTGAGAGTATCTAAAACTCCACCATGTAGTGTACCATATTGATGGTGATGTAAGACAAGAAGTTTAGTTATGATGTGGTGACGAGGTAAAAGAATGGGATTCTTAGTGTCTAAGTCAATCTTTGCATGTAGCAAACGTCCTCCACATCGTAGTATGTTATGAGTGTTGACATCGTACCAGATGCCCAGAGACTTAGTGAGTTTATCCGGAAGATTCTCAAATTCGCTTCCGTAGGTCTCTTGCTGCGCCCGCTTAATCCAATAGTGAACAGGATTGGGAAATTTGTGTCGAATTCCTACTTTGGTAAGGAAATCAAACACGTGCGCAGTCACTCGTAACAATTTGCTTAAGTTGGAATAATGATGAGGATCAATGGCTAATGTTCGCTGAGGCTCTGGTTCCTTCATGGGAGTGGTGATATTGGTCACTATGACTTGTGGCTTTTGTTTGGGCCACTGACCACCAACAAGCCATGAAGGTCCATTGAACCACAGCGAAGACTTGACAAGTTGTTTTAATGTCAATCCTCTTGATAAATAATCTGCAGGATTGTCCTTAGTAGGAACATGTCTAAACTTATATCCTGCGGATAAATCATGAATCTCCCTGACGCGATTACTGACGTAAGGAGTTTTGTTGTTATTGTTTCTTACCCAATGTAAGACTGCCTCGTTGTCTGACCACACTACAATCTCACCAAAGTGGATATTACTGAGTGTCTTTGCCAGGCAATGGGCCAATCTTACTCCCACTAGCAATGCGGTCAACTCCATCTGAGGTAAGGATCTCTTCTTGATGGGAGCAACTCTTGCTTTTGATGTGAGTAAAATTGATTGAGCACTGTTAACTAAATAGGCTACTGCGCCATATGCTTTGCCAGAGGCATCGCAAAAAACGTGCAAATCGTTAGGTAAGTTTGGTCCTGAAGCATTACGAGGAAATTTCAAAACGCCTAACTGATTAAAATCCGTTGAGAGTATTTGCCATTTGGCTTGTAACTCACTTGGTAACGGATCATCCCATCCCATATGTTGTTGCCAGCACTCCTGCATTAGGAGTTTGCCCCTTATTAATATAGGACTAAGTAGGCCTAAAGGGTCAAATGGTTGACTGACAAATGAGAGCAGTGTTCTCATGGTAAGGGTTGAATTATCAGTTTGCACTGACTTGACATTCATCTCGTCAGTGTTGGTGTTCCATTCCACGCCTAGAACTTTTAATTTACTGGGTACCTGATAATCGGGAAATTCTTTCTCGATTAACTGGTTAAGCAGTTTATTATTTGAGGCCCATGACTGTAGAGGCATATTGGCTCCTAACAGTTCACGGTTAGCCTCATGGTAGATTTCTACCAGATCAGCTTGATCATTAGTTGTCCCCTGGAAATTGTCGACATACAAGTTGTCGCTAATGGTTGCCTTATAAGGGCTGTCTGATTTCCTCAAATGCGTGTCTAATGTTGCTTGCAAAAGAAACGGTGAGGACGTAGCACCAAATAATACGGAGGCAAACCGATAGGTGATTACTTCACTGTTGGGATCCAGTGGATCCTTGAACCAGAGGAATTTTGTGTAGTCACGATCTTCCTCCTGCAATCCTACTCGGAGAAAGGCTTTGCTGATGTCAGCTGTATAGGCAAAAATGCCTGTGCGAAATCGTAACAACACATCATGTAGCCTTTGTGTTAGGCTAGGTCCCGTTTGGAGACATTCATTTAAAGACACACTGCTAGGCTTTACTTTAGCACTGCAGTTAAAGACAATACGAATAGGTGTTGTCAATGAGTCTTTCACCACGGCATGGTGAGGTAAATAATGACCTGTTTTTCGGTCATCGTGTTCAACAACTTCAATGAACTTATTGTTAAGTTGTTGTTGGATAAGCTGGTGATACATGGTTAATTTGTCTGGCTGCTTCTGCAGTCGTGTTAATTGAGACTGCAATTGTGAGGCTGCCATAAAATAATTCACTGGAAGTTGTGGATGATCTAACTTCCATGGGAGTCGTACCCAGTATTGTTTATTTGAGTAGACAACTGTATCCAGATATTGCTGGTAAGTCCACGTATCATCAGGACTTGGTTGCTCAGGGATGATGCCTAACGTATCTAAATCCCACAAACGATGTATTGGTGGGTCAGACTCAATGTCCTCGGCTATTTCCCTGAAGCGTAGGGGTGACTGCTCTAAGCCTAGTCACGCCACAATTACATTATTGGTTTGTTGGTTTGTGGACGCTGGACCTTGTCTGAAAAGCACGGGTCCTGTGAGCAATTTGCCCCCTGCGGACGACAACAAATTCATACCATGTTGTCTAGTGCATCCAGTTATAAACTTGTAATAATGATCCGCGCCTATTAATATTCCAATATCTGTGAGGCAATCGGAATTTATTTTATGATCCGCTAGCCTCATGCGGTTTCGCTTAAGGTGTCTCGCAGTGCGAGCAAATCCTGTGACCTGCAGGTCCGTAGGAATCTTATCCACTACCACCGCATGGATTGGGCTAGCAGAGGATCCCAATCTAACTAGTAATTTAACTACCTTGTAGTCACGAGGTCCACTATTTGATAGGAAACCAAAAATGTTTAACTTCACACTTTTGGTAGGTTTTAAATTTAAATCATCTACCAGTTGTTGTGTGATGAAGGTTTTTTGTGAACCTTGGTCAAAAAGACCTCTACTGTTAATTCTAGATCTTCGGTTTATTAATTTAAGCTGAGCGGTAGGCAAGGTAGTACTATTGCCTGACTCAGTAGCAAGTACATTCACTTCGTGATGTACTTTACAATATTGCACTGCAGTAGAATTAGTAAAATTCTCTCCAGTGGTCATGGTTGGGGTAGGAGATTTCCTACATAAGGCGTAGTGGTGTACACTTTGGTTACAACGGTTGCAAGTACGTAGTGGTACTGCACATTTCTTGGGATCATGAGAACCCATACATTTAGTGCATTTGTGCAATTCCTGTAACCTTTTAACTCTAGCATTATACGTAGGATAAGCAGAGCATTGGTAAGTGGTGTGTTCCTGATTGCAGAACAGACACTTTCTTTGGTTATTAGACTTAATCTCTTTAGTAGACAAGTCATTGGTTATCTCTGAAGGAGATACTGAATATGTACCTACATTTCCACTTCTTTTCCTGGTGGATGGAGTAGGTTTGGATTTATATTTATTAGTCTTACTTGGAGTCTGTTTAGGTTTGACTGAAATATCAGTATTAATTGGTTTAGACTCAGGTTTAATTTTGTCATGAGTCTTTAACCTATTAACTGTGATCCTCAACCCCCTCGAAAATCTGATCGAAAGTAAGAAACTCAGTATTATAATGTGAGCAGAGCTCTGTCAAGACATTTCGAGGTAATTTCCTCTGTAACAATAGCTTGATAGACCATTCAGAACTAGGTATATCAACCATGGTACCTAAGGCCTTTACTAGAGACTCTACTTCTAGTCTGAAGCTTTGAAGTGACTCTGGTCTACTGTTTGGTGCATTCAGATCTAGCAATTGATAATAAAGGGTAGCTATACTTAACTCTTTGTTGCAATAGTTCAACTTCAGGAGTTTTATAGCTTCATCATAATTACTCTCATCAAGAGTAAGGTTATGTATGACCTTTTTAGCCTCTCCTGTGAGAAGACTGAGTAGGTATGAAAATTTAGAAACTTTGTCTAGAGACTGTTTCTTATGGATGTGAACTTCAAAGGAAGTCCAAAAATTGTCCCAATTTTCTGTAGCTAATCCTGAAAAGGTGGGCAAGTCTAGAGTAGGTAAACGAACCTCGGGTAAGTGATTATTGAAGGGGGACCCAGTGTTGCTGGTCTTGGATCCAGACTGTTTGCTAATTTAAATAGCCTGATAATTTTATCATGAGTCTCCTCTTCATATTGGGAGATGTCGTTTACAGTTTGACTTGCTTCTTCAGGATCAGTTTCTACAGTATTTAGCAGATCAAGGTAAGATTGACCTGCAGATCTGACTTGATCAAATTTCAGATCAGCCAATCTAACTGATGACTCTAAGTGATAAAAGTCAATGGGATTATCTTTAGTTAAGCTCTCAGCCTTATTAATTAATCTGGTCAAGTGACCTTTAAGGCCAATGTAGGTTCTCCTCAATTGTTCAGGAGTAGCCATGTTGAGCTTAGGTTCAAACTTCACAGTGTTAGTATATGTATTACTAATGAAGCTTGGGTACTTGTTCATTAGTGAACAGGTAACATTAATTGTAGCCTAATTTAAGGTGACTACTTTATATTTTACCTCACTTGAGGTTGAATGTACCTACCTACCTAACAACAAATAGCTAGATATTTTGTGTACTGTCTGAACTTCACCATTAGTTCTCGTACGGTTAGCTCATCTATATCACCATCAGAGTTAATGGAGATAATCCAGCAATACACAAAATAGATACACAAAATAATGCATACAAGAGAAATATTATGGAGACACTCCAATCAGAGTTATCTCAAAAATTAATCCCACCCTATATAGGGTCAGCACAAATAATATAATATACACAACACTGACTAGTTTTAGATCTAGTCGTAATAATTCCTAACTAAGAACTATAAAGTTATTTAGTCTGGGCTTGTACCAAATTCAGCACAATCTCAGCCTAAATTCTACCTACTAACATGGGTAAAGATTATTGTGGTGCAATAAGGTAAATATAGTTGTGCTGTATTTTTGGGTTTTTTGTTTTATAAGAGTGCTCTTGCACACACAGGTGAACAATTATGTACAGTTAAGTTTGGCTTGCTAGCCACAGCCTTTTGTGATGGTTGATGGTGTTAATTAACTTGTCAACCACATGCAACCTAGATTCCCCTGACAAATGTACACCGTCTCTGGTCAGGTTCTGTCTGTAAGGTCTGGCTGTAAATTGGATATATGTGGCATCCAATCTCACTCGCTTTTTCAGCCTGAAATTTATGTACTTAGCAGCTCTCAGGTAGTATTCCGGAGTTACTCCCCAACGATTATCTTGACTTGGTTGGCGAGGTTCCACTAATGTGAATATTACTGATTCACTGATGAGCTTGAAAGAAGAAATTATGTTTTTGAGGTGTTTGATCACCGCGGCTGGATGACGAGTGGGGTGGATGTCATTACCACCTAAGTATATAATGGTTAGATGGTGAGGCCACTCTAACGCAGGTGTTAGGGTGGTGTTATTGTAAAAGTTATGAGCTGTTGCTCCTGGTGACCTAAAGATTCTCACCTCGGTGTGAGGTATAGGTCTAATTGTTGTGGGTAATTGGCTATGTCCCACTAAAGCCACTTTATACATGAGGTAAAAGTAGCAATATGTTAGTGTGATCTAGGCTAACTGATGTGTTACAATGTTAGTTGACACAATTAATTAAATAGTTTGTCTAGCTTCTATCACCCAAGGATTAGTTATTAATGGTTAATAATTTAATTATAAATTTAATGCCTGTCCGGTTCGATAAGGACCATAATGTGGGATATTTGGGGCTTGAATCTGATTATTTAAAAATTAATGTAGTAAATTAAATTACGAAGGACCACCCTCTTTTAAAGTAAAGAGGGAAACTGAGAATTTCTGATCATTAGATAATTCCTAGATGAAACCAGTAACTATGGATAAAACTAGAAAGTATGATCATAATAATAATTAATGGGCTGTATTATTAAATGAAACAAACCTCAAACACCTACATTGGGGGGGTTATTACTGGAGGTAAGTACGTCCAGGAATTAGTGTGGTTCGTTCACTAATTCAATTAATAATAATCTAATCCTATAAGATAATATTGAAACTGATATCATCAATATAAAGAGGAATATAAAATATGAGCATAATAATGAGTTACAGTAAATCACACATTAATCTCAAAGTATTCTGCACAAAATAAATTGCAATAGAATGGTAAAAGGAAATAAATCTTAGCTTAGTGAAGATTCCTTTAGAAAACCATAGAAGTCCTCTTATTCTCCAGACTCGGTACACTGACGAGTGGAACGGGTTAATAACATGGGGAAGGCACCATGAGAAATTCTTCTCTCGTGCTGCAAGATAAATGATTTTCAGTAGCAACTGATTTAACTACTCAATTTATATTCAAGAATATTAGGAATTACAGGTGACAAATTTTAATCACCTGTTATTAGGTGTTATCGCGCGTCTTAACGGACAATCACCCTGCTACTATCAAACTTCTACCTGATGCATCACATAAAAGAATACTTAGCTGTGGGCACTGTATAAGTATTAAGATTGCCGTGACTTCGCATCTCAGGCTCCGGCTAAGCCTATCCTGAATAATGATGCGTTCCGCTGGCTGGTCACGTGTCGTCAGGAACCAAGTCAAAGGGCCCCTTATTTGACACCAGCACTAGCTGAAGATACTATCTGCAAGGTTGTTCACGCCTCACAGTGGCGGCTTTCATCTGAGGATGGATAACACCTGCCCTATATGCTGGGCAATGGCGTCTTCTTATGAGTACGGTAAGCGCAGGTCTGCTCTTCATCCGCTCCCCACGTGTACTGAGGATGGCGTCCCTCTACCCACGCCGAGCCTGCGTTCATAGAACAAATTATTGTCTCGAACATTAATATTTCTCGCATTTGCGCTTGAAACGTAAAAGACTGGACGGGTTTATTATTTAGAGGAACAAAATATTATTATTTACCAATTTAAGAATAGTAAATATATAAGGGAGAGGAATTAATGTCTCCCCATGGCATTCATTGATGACGTTAACTCTATCGCGAGGTAGACGCTATGATTCTAACGCTCTATTCGGCTTTTATCAGAGATCAATTCGTCTGCAATTAGTTGTCATGCAGAATGCTTTAATTATGGAAAACCGAATTTAATTCTCACACAAATTGGATATAATGTGTTTACTGTAAGAAAATCTGACGCAATACTGGTGTCAGGTGACGTGAGAATTCTAGCCTACTGCACAGATGAATTATTAGTACATGAGAATTCTACGAGTTGTTAATTTTACTTACTACAATAATTAGTATGGTTAGTAATAAGTAATGAGAATACAACAATGTTGTATTCGGTGTTGGAAATATCCAACAGTGGTGATGGTAGTGGGTGTTACTTAAGAGTGGTGGTAGCAGGGGGCTGGTTGAGGGTAGTGGTAGTGGGTGCTGGTTAGTGGTGATAGCAGGAGGTATTAAGGGTAGAGGAGGAGTGAGGGAGGCGGCGGCTTGTCACCTCACAGTGGTCCAGAGCTCATTAATCACCAATATCACTCACCATCTTGCTCACTCCTTCATAAAGTCTCCCGATACGCGCCTTCTCCTTAATATAACAACTTTAACCTTTTTTCCCTCGTAAATATTTGTTCTTTTTTATATTAATGTTTTCGTGTGTTCTTCAGATGTTTCTCTTTGTATTAGCACACATATTCTCTTAACACCTGCTGCTATATTACAACAAGTAATTGCCGAATATGTTGTTCATTTTGTTCTTCGTGTACATTTTAATTTGCTTTTTGTGTTATTGTTCAGCTGTTCCAGTTTCACTTGTGTGTTTTTAGTGGTAAAAAACTTTAATGGAAAACATTTATGTGAACTAAAGCTGAAGAATTGTAGCAGTCAACCCTCAAACATAGTTTACTTTTTTTTGTAAGTGGAAGGAATGACAATACAAGTTTTAATAAATAATAATATAAATGATATATAAATAATATCGGTTTTTAATTAGGTTGTCATATAGCCTCAGGACACAACCTGACACTGTCAATCATACATGACATGACATGTCACTATCCACAACATGGCATGTCACTATCCACAACAGACTCACATGATTAGGCTCATATATCCCCGTTTTCTATTAGTGGATCACCGGGACGGTTGGGTGTGCCCTCAATGGTCAGTCGGGTCATAAGACGATTAAAAAATAGCCCTAAATAAGGGCTTATTTAGGGCTTCTATCCCTGTGACCAGTGCTCTTGCTTCTTGGTTTAATTTAAAGAGGAATTCTCCAAATGTCAAATTTGTTCGAGTTGAGGAAATATAAATAACTGTAGAATGTATTACACATTATAAATTTACACAACGTTTCGAACCAACATGGTTCATTCTCAAGTGAAGGGACAGTGCTGTTAGTTTAGATTCAGCTTCTTGGAACAAATAGCAAAACGTTTCCAAGTAGCACAGACTATGGTAAGCCCGTAGCGGACTTACGTGGCACAGGAGTGGGACTTGTACCAATAGGGAGGTTATCTTCTTGAGTTGATTTCGGGGCTTTTAGTGTCCCCGCGGCCCAGTCCTCGACCAGGCCTCCACCCCCAGGAAGCAGCCCGTGACAGCTGACTAACACCCAGGTACCTATTTTACTGCTAGGTAACAGGGGCATAGGGTGAAAGAAACTCTGCCTATTGTTTCTTGCCGGCGCCTGGGATCGAACCTGGGACTACAGGATCACAAGTCCAGCGTGCTGTCCGCTCGGCCGACCGGCTCCTAGGAAGGTCAGGTTCATAATACCAATAGGTGATGAATACATCGTAAAAGAAGAACAGGCCATAAATGGGAGACTTATTGTGGACGTAAATTGGGGGGAATAAAATTAAAAATGGGAGGAAGCATATACAAAGATTTATCAAGTGTAGTTGGCGGAGCCTGTTGGGCAGTGTCTTTCATCTTGGCATCTTCATATTACCGTCTTGTTCTTACTCTCACTGTGGGTAGAGTGAATAGTTAAGTTGTTTGGGTATTTATGGTAAGTTGTTCTATTTTTATGTAGATTGGTTCAAGAATTTGTAATCATCTTGCATCTTGGGTTTTGTCTATTATACAGGTATTCTTGTTCAACATTTCTCTTGTTAGGGTGATGTTATGGGCTTGTCTCATGTGATTCCCAGGGGCACCGGATTGAAGATGGCATGTCAAACGCCTCGTCAGCTTGGTCGACGTCATACCTATGTACTTAGATTGAAGGTTATATCCTTCGTGGGGGCAAGTGTACATGTATACAGGGGGCAAGTGTACATGTATACAATGCTTGACTGCTGTAGAGGGTTCTCCATCAGCTTCGGACTGTTTTTAATAATAAGGAGGTCGGTAGTCTTCTTTGTTTTATAAAATATGATCAGGTCTATGATTTGGTTAGGAGTAATGCTTTTTACTCATTTACGGATTATTTCTTTAAATATTCTTTCTTCTTTTTTATGTTCACTGTGCATGTTAGATTTGTAATATAATTTTATTGGAGGTATTGTGGTTTCTGTACTAGGTTCAGGTTTGTACCGTCGGTCCACGTGTCGTCTTGTAGTACTGAATTATATATATATATATATATATATATATATATATATATATATATATATATATATATATATATATATATATATATATATAATCAAAATTGTGAGGGGTACCACCTCTGGTGCAAGTGTAGGGACCCATAGCCTCGAAAAAGAAAATAAGGAGTATTCAGAGAAGACCTTGTGGATCCTCACAGAACACTTTAATATTTTCGTCTCCTACCACCCCTATTCTTTTGTGTATACACATATATATATTTGTTTTATTTAATCTTTGGAGTTACATAAAAGGAGTTACATATAGGGTACAAAGATGGTTATCATAGGTTGTCGAGTTCCTCCAGCTCCTCAGATGGCGGGCAGGAACCCTGGATGCAGTGCGCATTTCCCCTCTGTATCGCCACGCTGAGGCGCTGGAAAAGGAAGCTGGCAGCTCTAGGGTCCCTTGTTGTTTCAATGAGCCTAGAACCCAGTTCCTTCAAAAAACTGGTAGCACTTTTACCCCAGGCGCCGAGTGTCTCAGAAGCAATGGGGACAAAATTGTAGTGGTGATCCAGTTCTCTATACTTACGGGATTTGGCTGCTTCCCTGTGGGTGGCAGCGCCACCTGGTTGTGCAACACTGAGGTTAATGTAGGTGTTAGCCAGGGTTGATAATTAATTTAGTTGTTAAGTCAATTCAGTCTTATAATTATTATTAATTAAAACTGATACTATAATTAATTCAGAACTGTAAAGCTCCCATCCCATATATATTTTTTTTGTCATCATTATTGCATATATATATATATATATATATATATATATATATATGTCGTACCTAATAGCCAGAACGCACTTCTCAGCCTACTTTTCAAGGCCCGATTTGCCTAATAAGCCAAGTTTTCATGAATTAATGTTTTTTCGTCTACCTAACCTACCTAACCTAACCTAACCTAGCTTTTTTTGGCTACCTAACCTAACCTTACCTATAAATATAGGTTAGGTTAGGTTAGGTAGGGTTGGTTAGGTTCGGTCATATATCTACGTTAATTTTAACTCCAATAAAAAAAAATTGACCTCATACATAGAGAAAAGGGTTGCTTTATCATTTCATAAGAAAAAAATTATAGTAAATATATTAATTCAGGAAAACTTGGCTTATTAGGCAAATCGGGCCTTGAATAGTAGGCTGAGAAGTGAGTTCTGGCTAATAGGTACGACATATATATATATATATATATATATATATATATATATATATATATATATATATATATATATATATATATATATATATATATATAAAATTGGGAGTAGGTTTTCTTTAATGCACATGTCATTGAACACAACAGCATTGTGACTATTATTAATTTTCTTTTGGGTATTTTCCAAACTTCACAAATATCTTCTACCGTCTGGAGGAAACACTGGATCACTTAATCTTCCCATTTGTATTGTTCGAGGTTTCGTCAGCAATGTGACATCTTCAGGAGTACACTCAGTGTAGCTGTGTTAGTGTACCGGAGTTTACAAGGAGGTATCCAAACATTAGAAGTGTTAGTATACCTCACTCTACGATTCACCAAAGCCCCTTAATTGTAGGGAGCGGCGAAGGGTAGAGTGAAGAGTAGATGTAGGACCTGGTAGACGACTAGAGGCCAGAGTCAGGCAAGAATGTCCTCCCATCCCACGACCCCCTATCCCATCCCACGACCCCTATCCCATCCCATCCCACGACCCCTATCCCACCCCATCCCACGACCCCTATCCCATCCCATCCCACGACCCCTCCCTCCTTCCCTTCCGACCTTCTACACAATCCTTTCCCAACCATCGACCCTCCACTCCCCTTCAGCGTCGACCCCCAACAACTCCCCCACGACCCCACCCCACGACTCTCACCCTCCCCCACGACCCCCACCCTCCCCCACGACCCCCACCCTCCCCCACGACCCCCACTAACTCCCCCAAGCTCAGCAAGCAACCACAGCCAATCACTGAGCCTCCAACATATTACAATTCTCTTCTAAGCCGATTTTTAACCCTAATCTGACGGCTTAACAAATACACATAATTCCTTTTATAGACCGGCGATGTGAAGCTAAATTAATTCTTCGTTGGCTCGAGAATAGTGTGTCATCTGCAACACGTTATTAGTAACGAAATTTAATTCAGAATTGCAAAGTTGCTCGATCATAATCTGGCTTTACCTGCAGGTTGTAGAGCGCAGGTGATAATTGTGGAGAACATTGTAATTATGGAGCGATAGTGAGGATAGGGCACACGAGGGAAGATGGTGGACACGGAATTGAGACAAATGATGCAGAATTCAGAGAGTAGTTGGATGATTGTTGGTGTGAGGATGGTGTAGTTGTGGTTGTGTTGGTGTGTGGATGGTGCAGTTGTGGTTGTGTGTTGGTGTGTGGATGGTGCAGTTGTGGTTGTGTTGGTGTATAAAGAAAGAGGGTGGGGACAGATCTTTGATTCCCTCCAACTTTTCCGTTCAGCTATACATATATAATATACATATATAATATATATATTCTCAGTTATTTAACACTACTAATTATAGCTGGTAATTTAAGACTACTAACTATAGTACACTCTGTATCTTATTCATTTCTCCCTAGACAGGGTTAGAGATTTGTAATACATACAGTTCAGTGAATAATTGAACAATCGACCACAGAAGGTGATTGTAGTGCTTTGAAAATATTAACTTAATCTACATACATATAAATATGTAGATTTACATCTACCCTACATAAACAGTGGTCGAGGAATGTTCTTTCATACATAATGCGATTAATGTGTTTACAAAGGTGAAAAACAATTCTGACCATCTTACAAATATACACCTTCGTACATATATCTCTACATATATCTCTACATATACTAGTATATTTCGGGAGGATATTTTCTTTAATACACACATATCTTTAAACACAACAACAGTGCGACTAATGTTACTTTTCTTATAGATATTTTTCATCTTAAGAAATAACTTCACCCATCTAGAATAAACACTGAAGAACACTAAAATCATTTAATATTTCCATTTTATTTCACTGTTTTGTCGTGAAGATACATGAATGATGAACGTGACTGTACAGACAGGTATAAGAGAGGCGTCATCAGTGTATGTGTGTCGTGCAATACCGACTTTGCAATTCGTATCAACACAGAATTCAACGAAATCGTTACAAAGAAGCTAAGTCGCCATTTGAAATGGGATAATCAGGCCCCAGGGGAGGATAATGATGTTCCAGGGGAGGATAATGATGTTCCAGGGGAGGATAATGATGTTCCAGGGAAGGATAATCAGGCACCAGGGAAGGATAATCAGGCACCAGGGAAGGATAATCAGGCACCAGGGAAGGATAATCAGGCACCAGGGAAGGATAATCAGGCACCAGGGAAGGATAATCAGGCACCAGGGAAGGATAATCGGCCCCCAAAGGGAATTCATTACAGCATATTATAAAGTACATTTACTCAGGTATATAAGAAGGATTAATAGGTGACACGAGATATAAATGAGAGTAATTGTAATCGTTGCAGTGAAGACACAAGGATTAGTCCATCAGTTTATTATAACAACCTTCATACAGCTTCCCTCATTATGAGAAATAATTATATGAATTATAATTATATATGGGCAATATATAATTATGAGAAATATATGCATCTCCGCCTCCTCTCACACACTGAGGTGAACTATTGTAATGTATCAATATATATGCCATGCTGGAGACTGTGCACTCAGAGATGTGGGACATATGTTACTGTTCATACATTGTGTTCATTGTGGGACACATGTTCATTGTTCATACATTGTGTTCATTGTGGGACATACATTGTTCATACATTGTGTTCATTGTGGGACATACGTTCATTGCTCATACATTGGACATACCACGAACATTGAGTATAAACGTCGTCGTCCCTTCACTTACTAGTGTGTGGTCTGGTCAATAATGAGTAGATGTGTCACACTTGACATACAAGGAGGAGGTCAACATCACCCTCAACACCTCAACACTCTCCTGAATCACCTGGACACAGTGAAGGTCGTCACAGTAGTCGTACTCACTAATGATCGACGAGGCTCTGTACTCGTGAGTCAGAGTTCATTCAGCAGCTGTAACCAGTACTCAACATTCAGATCAACGCGACTTAGAGCAGACAGCTGTTTGATGGTCCTCTGTTGACCCAGATGAATGATGACAGACCCCGTGGGCAACAAGAAACAGAAGTTAGGCATCAATAACCTCAAGGTTATCTTAGTCAAGGACTAAGGTTATCTTAAGATGATTTCGGGGCTTTAGTGTCCCCGCGGCTCGGTCCTCGACCAGGCCTCCACCCCCAGGCAGCAGCCCGTAACAGCTGACTAACACCCAGGTACCTATTTTACTGCTAGGTAACAGGGGCATAGGGTGAAAAAAAACTTTGCCCATTGTTTCTCGCCGGCGCCCGGGATCGAACCCGGGATCACAGGATCACAAGTCTAGCGTGCTGTCCGTTTGGCCGACCGGCTCCTATTCGTAGTGTGAGGTCTACCGCACACTTATATATGTTAATGTTTGTCGCATAATAAACTTTTGTCGTTTACGGGGTCGCCATAGCCCGTGCTACATGGACACTTCGCTCTCAGGAGCTAAAACTAAAACAACTACAACGCATAATAAAAGTAAGATACCTATATATCTTGTGTCGATGGGTCAATGATCCTTAAGATGTCACATTGTTGACGAAACATCTAAATCAAATGGAATGATTAAGTAATTTAGTGTTTCTTTACCTACCAAAGTCTAGATGGTAGAAGGTCTTTATGCAGAATGGAAATTATTCACAAGAAAATTATAGTCACATTGCTGTTGTGTTTTAATGACGTGTAAAATAAATATATATATATATATATATATATATATATATATATATATATATATATATATATATATATATATATATATATAATGTCGAACCTAGTAGCCAGAATGCACTTCTCGGCCTACTATGCAAGGCCCAATTTGCCTAATAAGCCAAGTTTTCATGAATTAATTGTTTTTCGACTACCTAACCTACCTAACCTAACTTTTTCGGCTACCTAACCTAACCTAACTTTTTCGGCTACCTAACCTAACCTAACCTATAAAGATAGGTTAGGTTAGGTTGGGTTGGTTAGGTTCGGTCATATATCTACGTTAATTTTAACTCCAATAAAAAAAATTGACCTCATACATAATGAAATGGGTAGCTTTATCATTTCATAAGAAAAAAAAATTAGAGAAAATATATTAATTCAGGAAAACTTGGCTTATTAGGCAAATCGGGCCTTGCATAGTAGGCCGAGAAGTGCATTCTGGCTACTAGGTACGACATTATATATATATATATATATATATATATATATATATATATATATATATATATATATATATATATATATATATATGCAACAATGATCACAAAAACACTGATCCAAGTATGCAGAATAACCACATGAAAAATAGAAAATGCTTAACGCGTTTTCGGCTAATTCGCCTTCATCAGAGCAAAGTAAAATGAAGATAAGATTGCTGATCAGACCTTTATATCCGCCTGGGCAGATCACCTGACCACTAAAAATAAGTGGAGGAAAGGAATTATAAGAAAGAAGGTAACTGCAGAAGGCCTATTGGCCCATACAAGGCAGCTCCTATTAATATCTCCAAGTGCCATACGTGTTTAAATGATTGCTATATTGTTTTGACGTGCTATATTGAGGCTTAAATAGGGATCCAACTTGTACATACCGGGGCTCACATTAAGGCTGTTGTTACAATGTTTGATCAGAGCAGACTCGATCACGTTTCGTTCAACAAAATCCTTACTTTTAACAATACATTTTGCCCCTGTGAAGTCGATAGAATGATTACATAAACTGGAATGTAAATACAATGCAATGGATTGCTGGGCTGTACGAATAGCGTATGAATGCTGTTTTAAACGCGAGGAAAGAGATTTACCTGTCTGGCCGATGTAAACACATGCACACTCATTACAAGGGATGGAATACACACAACCTGCTACAGACGAGGGCGAGTTCTTAATTAACATGGACTTAACTGTATTATCATTTTTGAACACTAGATTAATATTAAGGTTCTTCAGGGCTGGGGCAAGATTTACTAGACCCTCAGAATATGGTAATACCAACGAATTTTTCAGTTCTGGTTTCGACTTAGTAGTCTGTTTGTAGAAAGTCCTTTTTGCTTGGCCAAACGCAAGATCCAAGATCGATTTTGGGTATTTTAACTTCTTCCCAATTTCAAATATATTTGCTATTTCTTCATCGAAAAATTCCGGACTACAAACTCTCAGTGCTCTGAGAAACATACCAGAAAAACTGCCCGCTTGACCTGAACATGATGATTTGAATAGAAATGTACATACGAGCACACATTGGTAGGTTTCCTATACACATTGAATTTGAAACTTCTACCAATTCTATGAATCATGATGTCTAAAAAAGGCAGAACACCATTTACTTCGTTCTCAATTGTGAATTTAATTGACGGAACCAGCGAATTGATTTGATTGAGAAAATCAGTTTCGTCATGATTAACCGGTTAGTAGGCAAAGTAACTTTGCCTACTAACACCATTATTGAACTTATAAAATTGTGCATTAAAGATAATTATTTCAGCTTTAATGATTCATTTTATAAACAAACATTTGGCATGGCGATGGGTAATCCCCTCTCCCCTGTTTTGAGCAATCTGTACATGGAATGTTTCGAAACAAATATCCTTCCCAGGATTTTACCCTCAAATTTGCTTTGGTACAGGTACGTTGACGATATTTTGTGCCTGTGGCCGGTTAATCATGACGAAACTGATTTTCTCAATCAAATCAATTCGCTGGTTCCGTCAATTAAATTCACAATTGAGAACGAAGTGAATGGTGTTCTGCCTTTTTTAGACATCATGATTCATAGAATTGGTAGAAGTTTCAAATTCAATGTGTATAGGAAACCTACCAATGTGTGCTCGTATGTACATTTCTATTCAAATCATCATGTTCAGGTCAAGCGGGCAGTTTTTCTGGTATGTTTCTCAGAGCACTGAGAGTTTGTAGTCCGGAATTTTTCGATGAAGAAATAGCAAATATATTTGAAATTGGGAAGAAGTTAAAATACCCAAAATCGATCTTGGATCTTGCGTTTGGCCAAGCAAAAAGGACTTTCTACAAACAGACTACTAAGTCGAAACCAGAACTGAAAAATTCGTTGGTATTACCATATTCTGAGGGTCTAGTAAATCTTGCCCCAGCCCTGAAGAACCTTAATACTAATCTAGTGTTCAAAAATGATAATACAGTTAAGTCCATGTTAATTAAGAACTCGCCCTCGTCTGTAGCAGGTTGTATGTATTCCATCCCTTGTAATGAGTGTGCATGTGTTTACATCGGCCAGACAGGTAAATCTCTTTCCTCGCGTTTAAAACAGCATTCATACGCTATTCGTACAGCCCAGCAATCCATTGCATTGTATTTACATTCCAGTTTATGTAATCATTCTATCGACTTCACAGGGGCAAAATGTATTGTTAAAAGTAAGGATTTTGTTGAACGAAACGTGATCGAGTCTGCTCTGTTCAAACATTGTAACAACAGCCTTAATGTGAGCCCCGGTATGTACAAGTTGGATCCCTTTTTAAGCCTCAATATAGCACGTCAAAGCAATATAGCAATCATTTAAACACGTATGGCACTTGGAGATATTAATAGGAGCTGCCTTGTATGGGCCAATAGGCCTTCTGCAGTTACCTTCTTTCTTATAATTCCTTTCCTCCACTTATTTTTAGTGGTCAGGTAATCTGCCCAGGCGGATATAAAGGTCTGATCAGCAATCTTATCTTCATTCTACTTTGCTCTGATGAAGGCGAATTAGCCGAAAACGCGTTAAGCATTTTCTATTTTTCATATGTGGTTATTCTGCATATATATATATATGTATATATATATATATATATATATATATATATATATATATATATATATATATATATATATATATATATATTATATATATATATATATATATATATATATATATATATATATATATATATATATATATATATATATATATATATATTAGTATATTTTGGTAGCAGTCTTTCCTGTAGACATATATTATTAAATATGACCGAAAAAGTAAGATTAATAATTCTAACACGAATTTTCTCAATCTTTCGTACATTACGCTTCACTGTTGGAGGTAAATCAAAAATCAATTCTCCAAAATTCATTTTTATTTCTAGTTTGACGCGACACGGGCGCGTTTCGTAAAACTTCTCTCCGCAGTCTCCGTGGTGTAGTGGTAAGACAGTCGCCTGGCGTTCCGCGAGCGCTATGTCATGGGTTCGTATCCTGGCCGGGGAGGATTTACTGGGCGCAATTCCTTAACTGTAGCCTCTGTTTAACTCAACAGTAAAATGTGTACTTGGATGAAAAAACGATTCTTCACGGCAGGGGATCGTATTCCAGGGACCATAGGATTAAGGACTTGCCCGAAACGCTACGCGTACTAGTGGCTGTACAAGAATGTAACAACTCTTGTATATATCTCAAAAAAAAAAAAAAAAAAAAAAAAAACTTATTACATTTTCAAAGACTTTTAGTTCACAAATACACAACTGAATAGAACTTACGTATCTCCGATTTTATATCTACATTTGAGTGAGGTGGGAGGGGTGATGTGGCATTAACACAAGACAGAACAAAAGGGGATATTAATAGGGTATTAAAAGTATCAACACAAGACAGAACACAAACAATGGGTATTGAATAGAAGTGTTTGTAGAAAGCCTATTGGTCCATATTTCTTGATGCTTCTATATTGGAGCGGAGTCTTGAGGTGGGTAGAATATAGTTGTGCAATAATTGGCTGTTGATTGCTGGTGTTGACTTCTTGATGTGTAGTGCCTCGCAAACGTCAAGCCGCCTGCTATCGCTGTATCTATCGATGATTTCTGTGTTGTTTACTAGGATTTCTCTGGCGATGGTTTGGTTGTGGGAAGAGATTATATGTTCCTTAATGGAGCCCTGTTGCTTATGCATCGTTAAACGCCTAGAAAGAGATGTTGTTGTCTTGCCTATATACTGGGTTTTTTGGAGCTTACAGTCCCCAAGTGGGCATTTGAAGGCATAGACGACGTTAGTCTCTTTTAAAGCGTTCTGTTTTGTGTCTGGAGAGTTTCTCATGAGTAGGCTGGCCGTTTTTCTGGTTTTATAGTAAATCGTCAGTTGTATCCTCTGATTTTTGTCTGTAGGGATAACGTTTCTATTAACAATATCTTTCAGGACCCTTTCCTCCGTTTTATGAGCTGTGGAAAAGAAGTTCCTGTAAAATAGTCTAATAGGGGGTATAGGTGTTGTGTTAGTTGTCTCTTCAGAGGTTGCATTGCTTTTCACTTTCCTTCTTATGATGTCTTCGACGAAACCATTGGAGAAGCCGTTATTGACTAGGACCTGCCTTACCCTACAGAGTTCTTCGTCGACTTGCTTCCATTCTGAGCTGTGGCTGAGAGCACGGTCGACATATGCGTTAACAACACTCCTCTTGTACCTGTCAGGGCAGTCGCTGTTGGCATTTAGGCACATTCCTATGTTTGTTTCCTTAGTGTAGACTGCAGTGTGGAAACCTCCGCCCTTTTCCATGACTGTTACATCTAGAAAGGGCAGCTTCCCATCCTTTTCCATCTCGTAAGTGAAACGCAGCACGGAACTCTGCTCAAATGCCTCCTTCAGCTCCTGCAGATGTCTGACATCAGGTACCTGTGTAAAAATGTCGTCAACATACCTGCAGTATATGGCCGGTTTCAAGTTCATGTCGACTAAGACTTTTTGCTCGATGGTACCCATGTAGAAGTTTGCAAACAGGACACCTAGGGGAGAACCCATGGCGACCCCATCTACTTGCTTATACATGTGCCCATCCGGGCTCAAGAAGGGTGCCTCTTTAGTACAAGCTTGGAGTAGTTTCCTCAGAAACTACTCTGAGGAAACTGAGGAAACTCAGAAAGAAGGTCACTACCAAAGATACCTTACAAGCAGAACTTATTGCAGAAGGAGGAAAGAATCGAGGCAACTACAGAAGCACCATACTGTCCCCCGAGCTTAAAGCGGCAGCTAAAAGCCTTCGTGAGAACAAGGAGATAGTTGTCAGGAGAGGTGACAAGTCGCCAATATATGTCATTCTTGAAAAAGACGAATATCTGGCGAAAATGAACATCATACTCTCTGACCAAACTAAGTTCCAAAGGGTAACGAAGGACACTACAGCCGAATTAAAAGCAAAGGTCAACAAACTGATCGAAACTGTGAACGCCAAGAAATCCGGACTCCACCTGCCAAAGATCATTGGGGAATATAAACCTGGATATGCATATGGAAATGTCAAGACGCACAAGCCTGGAAACCCACTTCGGCCAATCATTAGCCAGATACCCACACCCACGTACAGACTGGCGAAGCGACTCAACGGCCTGCTGACTCCTTATGTTCCTTGCGCCTTCAGCCTGAAGTCTCCAAAGGAATTTGTTGACTTACTGCGGGGCACACGGGCCACAGGGATAAGAGCCTCGTTGGACGTAGAATCGCTGTTTACCAACGTACCTGTGGACGAGACAATCGGAATGATAGCCGACAGAGTGTATCGTGGTCCAGCCTGTACTCCTCTTGACATACCAGAAAATATTCTGAGGAAACTACTCCAAGCTTGTACTAAAGAGGCACCCTTCTTGAGCCCGGATGGGCACATGTATAAGCAAGTAGATGGGGTCGCCATGGGTTCTCCCCTAGGTGTCCTGTTTGCAAACTTCTACATGGGTACCATCGAGCAAAAAGTCTTAGTCGACATGAACTTGAAACCGGCTATATACTGCAGGTATGTTGACGACATTTTTACACAGGTACCTGATGTCAGACATCTGCAGGAGCTGAAGGAGGCATTTGAGCAGAGTTCCGTGCTGCGTTTCACTTACGAGATGGAAAAGGATGGGAAGCTGCCCTTTCTAGATGTAACAGTCATGGAAAAGGGCGGAGGTTTCCACACTGCAGTCTACTCTAAGGAAACAAACATAGGAATGTGCCTAAATGCCAACAGCGACTGCCCTGACAGGTACAAGAGGAGTGTTGTTAACACATATGTCGACCGTGCTCTCAGCCACAGCTCAGAATGGAAGCAAGTCGACGAAGAACTCTGTAGGGTAAGGCAGGTCCTAGTCAATAACGGCTTCTCCAATGGTTTCGTCGAAGACATCATAAGAAGGAAAGTGAAAAGCCATGCAACCTCTGAAGAGACAACTAACACAACACCTATACCCCCTATTAGACTATTTTACAGGAACTTCTTTTCCACAGCTCATTAAACGGAGGAAAGGGTCCTGAAAGATATTGTTAATAGAAACGTTATCCCTACAGACAAAAATCAGAGGATACAACTGACGATTTACTATAAAACCAGAAAAACGGCCAGCCTACTCATGAGAAACTCTCCAGACACAAAACAGAACGCTTTAAAAGAGACTAACGTAGTCTATGCCTTCAAATGCCCACTTGGGGACTGTAAGCTCCAAAAAACCCAGTATATAGGCAAGACAACAACATCTCTTTCTAGGCGTTTAACGATGCATAAGCAACAGGGCTCCATTAAGGAACATATAATCTCTTCCCACAACCAAACCATCGCCAGAGAAATCCTAGTAAACAACACAGAAATCATCGATAGATACAGCGATAGCAGGCGGCTTGACGTTTGTGAGGCACTACACATCAAGAAGTCAACACCAGCAATCAACAGCCAATTATTGCACAACTATATTCTACCCACCTCAAGACTCCGCTCCAATATAGAAGCATCAAGAAATATGGACCAATAGGCTTTCTACAAACACTTCTATTCAATACCCATTGTTTGTGTTCTGTCTTGTGTTGATACTTTTAATACCCTATTAATATCCCCTTTTGTTCTGTCTTGTGTTAATGCCACATCACCCCTCCCACCTCACTCAAATGTAGATATAAAATCGGAGATACGTAAGTTCTATTCAGTTGTGTATTTGTGAACTAAAAGTCTTTGAAAATGTAATAAGTTTTACGAAACGCGCCCGTGTCGCGTCAGACTAGAAATAAAAATGAATTTTGGAGAATTGATTTTTGATTTACCTCCAACAGTGAAGCGTAATGTACGAAAGATTGAGAAAATTCGTGTTAGAATTATTAATCTTACTTTTTCGGTCATATTTAATAATATATATATATATATATATTATTAAATATGACCGAAAAAGTAAGATTAATAATTCTAACACGAATTTTCTCGATCTTTCTTGCGTTTCTTTTCACTGTTGATGGTAATTCAAAGATCAATTCTCCAAAATTGAAGAAGTGCATTCTGGGAGAATGCACTTCTTTTGCATTCTTTTGCTGGGAGAATTTTGGAGAATTGATCTTTGAATTACCATCAACAGTGAAAAGAAACGCAAGAAAGATCGAGAAAATTCGTGTTAGAATTATTAATCTTACTTTTTCGGTCATATTTAATAATATATGTCTACAGGAAAGACTGCTACCAAAATATACAAATATATATATATATATATATATATATATATATATATATATATATATATATATATATATATATAATATTGTGTGTGTGTGTGTGTGTGTTGATACATGTTGACACATTAGATACATCTATAACCCAGGCGGACTTTGGTCACTATAATATCCCATTGCTAAAAATAGTGATATTTAAATGAATGTTTTAGCTGCCAAAGAAAAGAGGACAAAAATTATATTCCTTTGGATACCATCACATGTTTAGCATCTCATGGCATGATATTGTTGACATGTTTGTAACAACATCCTGTAGTAGACCTGTAGTAGATATTAATATGAGTGTTTCATTAGAAGAGACAAGAAGAATACTTAAACTAATGTCTGATGAAACTCTTACTAACTTAACAAATTCACAAAAGACCTGAAGGTTGTAGTATAAAACATTATGATAAATGCCGTGAGGAGCCATTAACTTTTGAATACAATGAGAAGTCCGCTCCGACCTCAAGGATAATGATGATCGATGCCTTATATCGCGGAATACTTGACTTTGCCAGGAGCTTCTTGTAGACTGAGCAACTATGCAACATAAGAAACTTATATTAGGTATGTTTATATTCCTAATTTTCCCGGATCTTTGAGAAATTCATGTTGATTAAGCGCTGTGTTCTTAGAGCTTTATGACTTCGTCTTTAATAATGGCTTACATTACTCCTCCCAACACTGATGTCAGCATAATTGGACGATAATTTACTGAACACTTACACTGTGGAGAGTAAGACTGTAGGAAACTGTAGAAGGTCTATTGACTCATGGGTGTCTCATTCTGATTATACCTAACCAGTCCCACTCGGGTACTAGACGTATACCCAACCAGCCCCACTCGGGTACTTGACTGTATACCCAACCAGCCCCATTCGGGTACTTGACTGTATAACCGACCAGCCCCACTTGTTACTTGACTGTATACCCAACCAGCCCCACTCAAGTACTTGTTGTATACCCAACCAGCCCCACTCAAGTACTTGTCGTATACCCAACCAGTCCCACTCGGGTACTTGTCGTATACCCAACCAGTCCCACTCGTGTAATTGTCGTATACCCAACCAGTCCCACTCGGGTACTTGTCGTATACCCAACCAGCCTCACTCGGGTACTTGACGTATACCCAACCAGCCCCACTCGGGTACTAGACGTATACCCAACCAGCCCCACTCGGGTACTTGACGTATACCCAACCAGCCCCACTCGGGTATTTGTCGTATACCCAACCAGCCTCACTCGGGTACTTGACGTATACCCAACCAGTCCCACTCGGGTACTAGACGTATACCCAACCAGCCTCACTCGGGTACTTGACGTATACCCAACCAGCCCCACTCGGGTACTAGACGTATACCCAACCAGCCCCACTCGGGTACTTGTCGTATACCCAACCAGCCCCACTCGGGTACTTGACCGTATACCCAACCAGCCCCACTCGGGTACTTGTCGTATACCCAACCAGCCCCACTCGGGTACTAGACGTATACCCAACCAGCCCCACTCGGGTACTAGACGTATACCCAACTAGCCCCACTCGGGTACTTGTCGTATACCCAACCAGCCCCACTCGGGTACTTGACCGTATACCCAACCAGCCCCACTCGGGTACTAGACGTATACCCAACCAGCCCCACTCGGGTACTTGTCGTATACCCAACCAGCCCCACTCGGGTACTTGTCGTATACCCAACCAGCCCCACTCGGGTACTAGACGTATACCCAACCAGCCTCACTCGGGTACTTGACGTATACCCAACCAGCCCCACTCGGGTACTAGACGTATACCCAACCAGTCCTACATACACACAAGTCCAACGTGTGTTTGAATGGTAAACAGCGTGGTTACTCTACTCACCAAACATACATAACCACATTACCAAACTTGTACCTAATTTATATTTTCTAACTAACAGCTTTTGATATTTGTCATTTATATTGAACGGTTATTTTCTAAACCATATTTATATTTCGCGTGCGTTTCATATTGCTTTGAACACCTTGTACAGGTGAATACGTTCACACACACACACACACGCACACATATATATATACACACACACACACACACACACATATATATACACACACACACACACACACATATATATACACACACACACACACACACATATATATACACACACACACACACACACACATGTATATATACACACACACACACACACATATATATATATACACACACACACACACGCACACATATATATATACACACATACACACACACACACACACACACACACACACGCCGCGGGAGTCTGTAGGAGACACGCGATTAGTGAGGTCCGCGGAAATTCGTCAATTTCTCGGGACATTGAAGGAGTATAGAGGCTAGATCATAGTATTTGGCCTCTCGCAGTGTGTAGCTAGCAGGGTGCAACATAGCATAGTCATATCGCTAGCGATAGTACGAAGATTTGGCGAAGAAACGAAAAGTGGAGCTAGGGCATCACCGGTGCATGTAAGTGTGTGACCTGACCGGGTGGGACGACCCGCCGTGGAGCTACCTGATTGTGCTGCGAGTGGTGACTGTGATCAGTGGTACAGTGAATTAGTGAACTGTCACATAAAGATACAGTGACTGACTCCAGAGCTTTGTGTAGACAGAGAAGAAGACCTCATCAATCTACCAGCATTTAGTGAATCACCTAGTGGGAGACAACGAAGGATAAACATCGTCATCATACATCGCCCTGCCCTTACTCATCTGGTTGTGTGAGCGGGAGGCAGTCTGGTATGTACCCCTCTCTGGTCAATTAATCAGGTGTACAGATTGAGGTAAAAGATTATCAAATTCTCGTTCAGGATATCAAATATATTTAAAAATCTCAGAGTGGCTCATTTAGGCAGAGGTAACGCATAAGGGATATCTTGACACATACAAGCACGCCCGTCCACGTACGTATACACGCACACAAGTGTGCACACGCTAAAACGGACACACACACACGTGCACGCACACACACACGTGCACGCACACACACACACACAATTGTTCAGTCAGGGGAAAAGGCATTAACACCTGGGATAGGACTTACTATCCCCCCCCCTCTTGACCCCACCACCTGACCTGACCTGACTTAGTCGCCATCTCCGCCCCCCCCCCCACCCCCAGTCCCCCGCATCGCCCATACACACACTCTTCCCCTCCCCACTCTCCCTCTCTCCCACTCCCTCTCTCCCACTCCCACTATCTCTCTCCTGCTCTCTCTCCTGCTCTCTCTCCTGCTCTCTCTCTCTCTCTCTCTCTCTCTCTTTCTCTCTCTCTCTCTCTCTCTCTCTCTCTCTCTCTCTCTCTCCCTCCCTCCCTCCCTCCCTCCCCCTCTCCCTCCCTCCCTCCCCCTCTCCCTCCCTCTCTTTCCTTCCCCCTCCCTCCCCCTCCCTCTCTTTCCTTCCTCCTCCCTCTCTGCCCACACACACACACACACACCTCCCCCCCTCTCTCTCCCTTACCCGCTCTCTTCCTCACCCGCTCCCTTCCTCATCCACTCTCTCCCTCTCCTCTCCCTCCCGCCTCTCTCTCCATCTCCTCCCCCCCACCTCCCCTTCTACCTTCTTCTCACTTCAGTGGAAGGGTCGGATCCCCCCCCACCCACCCATTTATCTCTCCCTTTATCACTCCCTTTCTCTCTCTCTCTCTCTCTCTCTCTCTCTCTCTCTCTCTCTCCCCCTCTCTCTCTCCCTCCCTCCCCCATCCCAACAGGGTCAAGATGGCAGCCAGAGGTCCCAGGGGAGCAGGAAAGAGCCAAGGTGACGAGATGAAGGAAATGTTCGCCCAGTTTCTGGAGGACATCAAGAGTGAGATGCAAGAAATGATGCAGGAAATGAAGAATGAAATAAGCAACCTGAAAAGAGAGCTGACAGCAGCAAAGGAGGAGATTAGAACCCTCAAAGAGAATGGTATCGAGGCTGAGAATCAGAAAACCACCCAGGGAGAAGGTGGTAATAGTTTTCTGGATGAGAATGCCATAATAAAAGCAACATTTGCGGAAATACTAAAAAAAAATAACTCTGAAGTAATGACTGCAGTGATGGAGGTGGCCATGAAAGCAGCCACCTCGCAGGAGGCGGCACGCTCCACTAGCCAACTGCTGGAAAGGAAAAGATCAGTGGTTGCTGTGGGTATTAGGGAACAGGAAGGTACCAATAGGACAGAGTGGAATGACAAGGACAAAGCAGCAGTGAATGAAGTACTAAAGGCACTAGACATGGAAGGGGCCGAGCATAGCATTGAGAAGGTTTTCAGGCTAGGCCGGTACAACAAAGACCGAGACCGAATGATAAAGATAGTGTTTGCAAACGAGAACACAAAGGAGAGGATCCTATCAAGGAAGAGCTCCCTGAAAAACGTGGGAAAATTAAAAAATGTATTCCTCCAGCGAGACATGACAAGGGAGGAGAGAGCCGTGGCGGCAGTAGCAAGGATGAGGCGCAGGGCGAGAGGGGAAAACCAGGAAGTCACAGCTCCCAACACAACACTCCCAGAGGCGAGGGGGGAACCCACAACCAGCTACCCAGTAACACCAGAAGGGAGGACAACCCCGCCTCCCTCCTCTGCATAGAAAACCCCCCTACCCCAAACCCTCCCTGCCCCCACTCAAAAGTTCAGCCAAATCTCCCTCCCCCCACACCCAATCCCCACCCTTCTATCCCTCCCCTCCTCCCGAGTCCTCCCTCCCCCCCTTTCCTTCCCGTCCTCCCTCCCCTTTCACCCCATACCCTCCCTGACCCTCCCTGTCCCTCCCCCTTCACTGGATCCCCCGCCCCTCATTCCAGTATCCTCTGAGATCCTGTTACCCACCTCACAGGTCCTCACACCCATGGAACAGCCTCCCCCACCAGCAGAACACTCACCAAGGAGGCGATTTGAGAAGGGACAGAAGAAAGTGAGCCTCAAAGCGATGTACACTAACATAGATGGAATTACAAATAAAGCAAATGAGCTTGGAGAACTGGTACTAGAGGAAAACCCAGACATAATAGCCCTCACAGAAACAAAGATCACGAAAACAATAACAAATGCAGTGTTCCCACAGGACTATTATGTTATGCGGAAAGAGAGGGAAGGAAGAGGTGGGGGTGGTGTAGCTCTGCTGGTAAGAAAAGGCTGGGATTTTGAGGAGATGGATATTCAGGGCTGTGAAGGTTTCAGTGACTACATAGCAGGTACTGTAACAAATGGAGGGAAAAAAATTATAGTCGCAGTCATATATAATCCACCACCAAATGACAGAAGACCTAGACAGGAATATGATAGAAACAACATGGCCACCATTAACATAATAGAAAGAGCAGCTTCTGTTGCTAGCAGGAATGGATCTGGACTACTAATTATGGGAGACTTCAACCATGGGAAGATAGATTGGAAGAACAGAGACCCGCATGGAGGACCAGAAACATGGAGAGCTAAGCTGCTGGACGTGGCAACAAGAAACTTTCTAAGCCAGCATACCAAAGAGCCAACAAGAATGAGAGGAGAAGATGAACCAGCAATGCTTGATTTGATATTTACCCTAAATGAATGGGATATAAGGGAAGTTAAGATGGAAGCGCCCTTGGGAATGAGTGACCACAGTGTATTGAACTTTGAGTACCTGGTAGAGCTAGGACTTATCTCCCCCCAAAAAGAACTAGGAATCAAAAGGCTGGCATACCGAAAGGGGAATTATGAACAGATGAGAAGTTTCCTAAGTGAAATACCTTGGGACACAGACCTCAGAGACAAGTCTGTACAGGGTATGATGGACTATGTTACCCAAAAGTGTCAGGAGGCAGTAAACAGGTGCATCCCGGCCCAAAGGGAAAAATCCGAGAAGCAACAGAAGAATCCATGGTATAATAGGGCATGTATGGAAGCGAAGAAACTGAACAAAAAGGCGTGGAGGAACTTCCGGAATAACAGAACACCAGAAAGCAGGGAGAGATACCAGAGAACCAGGAATGAGTACGTCAGGGTGAGAAGAGAAGCAGAGAAAAATTTTGAAAATGATATAGCAAACAAAGCCAAGACCGAACCAAAGCTACTCCACAGTCACATCAGAAGGAAAACAACAGTGAAAGAACAGGTATTGAAACTTAGAACAGGCGAGGACAGGTATACAGAGAATGACAGAGAGGTGTGTGAGGAACTCAACAAGAGGTTCCAGGAGGTCTTCACAATAGAACAGGGTGAGGTCACTGTGCTAGGAGAAAGGGAGGTAAACCAGGCGGCCTTGGAGGAGTTCGAAATTACGAGAGAGGAGGTCAAGAGACACCTGCTGGATCTGGATGTTAGAAAGGCGGTTGGTCCAGATGGAATCTCACCATGGGTACTGAAAGAGTGTGCAGAGGCACTTTGCTTGCCACTCTCCATAGTGTATAGTAAATCACTAGAGACGGGAGACCTACCAGAAATATGGAAGACGGCGAATGTGGTCCCAATATACAAAAAGGGCGACAGACAAGAGGCACTGAACTACAGGCCAGTGTCCTTGACTTGTATACCATGCAAGGTGATGGAGAAGATCGTGAGAAAAAACCTGGTAACACATCTGGAGAGAAGGGACTTCGTGACAAATCGCCAACATGGATTCAGGGAGGGTAAATCTTGCCTTACAGGCTTGATAGAATTCTACGATCAGGTGACACAGATTAAGCAAGAAAGAGAGGGCTGGGCGGACTGTATTTTCTTGGATTGTCGGAAAGCCTTTGACACAGTACCGCATAAGAGGCTGGTACATAAGCTGGAGAGACAGGCAGGTGTAGCTGGTAAGGTGCTCCAGTGGATAAGGGAGTATCTAAGCAATAGGAAGCAGAGAGTTACGGTGAGGGGTGAGACCTCCGATTGGCGTGAAGTCACCAGTGGAGTCCCACAGGGCTCTGTACTCGGTCCTATCTTGTTTCTGATATATGTAAATGATCTCCCGGAGGGTATCGATTCATTTCTCTCAATGTTTGCGGACGATGCTAAAATTATGAGAAGGATTAAAACAGAAGAGGACTGTTTGAGGCTTCAAGAAGACCTAGACAAGCTGAAGGAATGATCGAACAAATGGTTGTTAGAGTTTAACCCAACCAAATGTAATGTAATGAAGATAGGTGTAGGGAGCAGGAGGCCAGATACAAGGTATCATTTGGGAGAGGAAATTCTTCAGGAGTCAGAGAAGGAAAAAGACTTGGGGGTTGATATCACGCCAGACCTGTCTCCTGCAGCACATATCAAGCGGATAACATCAGCGGCATATGCCAGGCTGGCCAACATACGAACGGCATTCAGAAACTTGTGTAAAGAATCATTCAGAACTTTGTATACCACATATGTCAGGCCAATCCTGGAGTATGCAGCCCCAGCATGGAGTCCATATCTAGTCAAGGATAAGACTAAACTGGAAAAGGTTCAAAGGTTTGCCACCAGACTAGTACCCGAGCTGAGAGGTATGAGCTACGAGGAGAGACTACGGGAATTAAACCTCACTTCGCTGGAAGACAGAAGAGTTAGGGGGGACATGATCACCACATTCAAGATTCTGAAGGGGATTGATAGGGTAGATAAAGACAGTCTATTTAACACAAGGGGAACACGCACAAGGGGACACAGGTGGAAACTGAGTGCCCAAATGAGCCACAGAGATATTAGAAAGAACTTTTTTAGTGTCAGAGTGGTTGACAAATGGAATGCATTAGGGGGTGATGTGGTGGAGGCTCACTCCATACACAGTTTCAAGTGTAGATATGACAGAGCCCGATAGGCTCAGGAATCTGTACACCTGTTGATTGACGGTTGAGAGGCGGGACCAAAGAGCCAGAGCTCAACCCCCGCAAACACAACTAGGTGAGTACAACTAGGTGAGTACACACACACACACACACACACACACACATATATATATATATATACACACACACACACACACACATATATATATATATATACACACACACACACACACACACAGCTAGACTCGA